>NW_020538779.1:0-19695 GCF_003426905.1 Ctenocephalides felis
GTCAACTATTGATGGGTTCGTATGTGAGTCCAGTTTGCGTTTGTATTTTTCCTTTACTTCTTTGAACGTTAATTGCACCGTTTTCATGTTAAGGTCGCTGTGAATGTTTCATTTGTCACGTACCACGGAGAATTAAGTATTGTACGTAGAATTTTTGACTGCGTTCTCTGCATTATAGCTATATTCGATTTATAAGCGCAGCCCCAGAGCTCAATTCCGTAGGTCCAGATTGGTTTGATGATTGTTTTATATAGCAGCAATTTATTTTCAACGGAGAGATTATACTTTTTACGCATTAGCCAATTAAATTCTTTCATTTCGAACATTATTTGCTACTTTTTCATTTTTATGTGACTTTACAAGTAAGACATATGCACATAAAATTTTCATAAAGATTTCAATAAAGAGTATAAATTTCATTAACATTTCTAAGTTCATCAGTTAGACTGCAAAGCAGCGCCTACGCGCTTTGATATTTCGTTTCTACGCAGCTAACGTTTGCGATTGCTTTGAAAAAAAGTTTGCAATTACCAAAATATTTCAAAATATAAAAAAATTAAAATTTTTCAAAATAAAGTAAATCTTTTTCAGAAATTTTAAACTTCTCGAAACTCTATTTTTCAAAGTTCTAAAAAAAATTTGAATAGTTTTTTAACAAATAATTCTTGGTACGGGAAGTTGCAGCGATTAGTCTTATAGCACAATGCCATGCACCACTAGTTGTTATTTTGTTGTAGTCATCTTCAGCCCCAGCGGCGCCCCGGCGAGGGTCTCGCCCCGACTCCGTCGCACGCAGCCCGCACGACGCGTATGCCGACCCCCCCGGCCTGGTGCGGGAGACGCGCTGCCACCTCGGCCGCCGCGTCCGCCACGGCGTGGACATATTATACGTTTCGTTATTCGTTTGAAATGTTCGATGTCCGTAAGCTTAATTAATTCCGTTGCAGAGGCCACCGTGTCTCTGTGAACACGGGGAAACACAAATACGACTCAGGTCTGCGCCGACATCGAGTTTGCAATTCGTATCGTTTTCAATATAGGCGGAAATCATAAGCGAGATATTATTAATATAACTTTATCTGGGGAAAAAAGTACTCGTTGGGGAGAAACGTATGCTGGTGATTAAATATGTGAATAAACAGATTTTTACTCCAACGATATTTTAACATCTCTACGACATGTGCGAGACTGTGATGAAAACACTGGTACAAAAATGTCAACGATTTAGGATATAAAACCCACATATACATCTAACAATTTTATTTTTTTATTTGTACTAACAGATATTAGTCCAAGATTTGCTTCAAAAATGAAAAATCATTTAAAAAATCTGAAAATAGTTGGCATTACACAATATTTGATATATTTCTATACAGATTTTATAACACAAATGCAGACATTAAACTATCATAGATAGTAATGAAATCTGCAGATCAATTTATATATATGGTAGGGCTGGACACAAAAGTTCTATTTGATTTTGAGCAATTTTATTGCGCAAACCAAACCAATTATGTTAAAAATGTTGAAAAAAATCATTATTGCATGATTTTCAAAAAACACAGTGTTTTCAAGAACATTTTACTTGTATTGACGAAATGAACAAATAGTAAAATTTTTGGCTGGAAGGCAGGTCCAGCGGCTTCGGAAACCCAATAAGGTATTCAAAAAAGAGCCAATTCGCGGTCAAAAATGATCAGTAGACATATGCACATCAAATCTTCAAATATTTTATAGAATTTCTAATAATACGTACAAAGTTTGTTTACATTTCTATGAATTCGGTACCAATGTTTATCCGTTAGACTACGACACAGCACTTACGCGCTTCTATATTTCGTCTCTAAAACAGCTACGCAGCGCAATTGATTTAAAAAAAGATCAAAGTTTTCAAAAACATTTCAAAATGTAAAAAAAATCTAGCTTTTTTAAGTTTTCAAAAAAAAATTAAAATTTTATAAAAATTTCAATTTTCGGTAAGGAAAGTTCCAACAAATTGCCTTAAGGCACGATGCCATGCACCACTAGTTAAATCATTCTAATTGCTTGACCCGTGTTGATATCTTTCAAATAGGCTTTAAATATCTGTAATTGTATTAATTACAGCCCACAAATATGCGCTAGTACGTTCTAAAAGCGCATACCATTATTCTAAAATTTAATAAACATTTATATTTTTTTTTAAATATATTTTTATTCTGCAATCTATAAAAATAATTACATTTAGTAGAGAATGCTGACAAGTTGTTTACAATTAATTGTCTACAAATTAGTAGATACCCCCAGTGGCGTATCTACCAGCGCTAATATAAAAAAAATAAAGACAAATGGGGAGAAAAAAAATTAAAAAAACTATAAATAAACTATATTAGATATCCAGGTATTTTTCTTTTGAGCCTGGTCGGCTGCCCTTCTTGGTATAAATGACTTGCTAGTTGGTTAGGATGAACGTCAATTATGTTCTTATAATTAATAGCAACCATTGATATATGTTCTTGAATTGTGGGTAAACATTTATAAATTAACCACTTAAATTAAATCCTAACTTGTAAACGATCGAGCAGTTTGTAAAAAAACATCAATAAAAAGTCGTCGCATATACACATATAGACTCACACGCATACTTTTTCCTAATTGCATCTCAAACGATTCAGAATAACTTGAAAAGTCGAGAAAACGTATTTTCTGACAAAAACATAAACATCCTTCCTAAGTTAAAAGGCAGCTCAATTGTTATTTTTTCCATTTATATTATCTCTATTTTTAATTGTGATCATATTTTTAATTCTTTGCGACTATTTTTAATTTAAAACATACTTTTGATCTATATTATTGAGTGAAAACGGATGACACTATTGCTTGACATCAGCTTGTCCAAGATACAAATTGAAATGGAACCTTCTGATTTCCCTTATCTATAGATAGATAATATATTTCATAATAAATAAAAATATGTATTTTTGTGTTTCCAATCAAAAAAGCGTTCAAACTATATCCAGGGCAATAATTGCAAAATTTTCTGTTCACAACCATTAAGTGAAAATATATTATGGGGTAGGGCGGGGAACAAAGGTCCAATTTGACTTTGAGCAATTATATTATAAAAACCAGACCAATTATATCACAACAATAACAGTAAAATTCTAGCTAAAATTTCAACTTTTTGAATTCATCATTTTGAATTCATTTAAAAAAATTAAATAATCTGGTCCTTTTTACCTCATACGCAATAACAGTTTTATTATTCAACCAATGCAAAATATAAATGTATAACATAGTAAAAAACGACGACTTGGTCAGAAATATTCTTCAGCAGAGTTGTAATATTTTTTTTTATTTACTAATTTTAATTTTTTACACCTTTGCCAGGGTAAAGGATCAATTTTTATCCTGCCCATATGCAAGCTCTTATATAGGTTATATAAAAAAAACCGTTGAATCTAACTTAAAATTAACATCTTTTAAAACAATTAAATAATGTGTACTTAAAAATTATATCAAGGTCTCGTAAACTAAACATTGCTCACTACCAAAAAACAAGAATAAAAAAAACTTTTGTTATGGATTTTCAAACATTTTCGTCTATCTCCCGATAACAACGTCGTAAGAATCAACGTGATGGCTCGTTATACATCTTCTTTCCCCTACTTTTAAATATTGTTGTTAAAAAAATTCTAAACTTTACTGGTTTTTAAGATATCGGTGGTGGACCTTTAAACACCGCTCTACCCTATGCCAAATAAGTAATGTCTATGGGTAAAAATATATTATTGTCTATCAGACTTTTGTTTTCAAGTTTTTCTATGCAGCGTACCCAGAACAAAATATTAAGAGCAATGGTAGATGCGCCTTGGTACGTAACTAATGAGACCATCCACAGGGACCTGGAAATTAAAACTGTAAATGAAATTATAAAGACCCGGAGCTGTTCTTACCACAACAAAATCGATGATCATTCGAACGCTGAAATACAAATCATCAACAAAATGGTTCAAACGAGAAGACTCAAGAAGAAATGGCCAAAAGACCTACAATATTGAATTATATACAGACAGCTAGAGATTAATTCTAGCAGTGGATTTCTTCAATGGAGGAGACCTCTAAACGCCAAATATAACTTATCACATAGACTAATAGAAACATTGTCTTCTGATTGTCTATTAAATAATAAATAAAAAAAAAAGTTTTTCTATGTTTTGTATTCCACAGATTGTGTGCGAATTATGCGAATGGCATGTCTGTGCACACATAAATCCGACGGCATTATACGTCAGACGTTTCGGAGCAACTGTTTCAGTTTTGCAAACATCTACCCTAATTAACACAATGTAATTAAATCAATTAAATCCAGCGGACGACGTTTCCCGTGGCTCCGTGAGCGGATCTTGGAAAGATAGAGCTGTACAACAGATATGGGGAAAATTTCGATAAATGTCCTTATTTTAATTTTTTACTTCCCAAAAATTCAAACGCTATGAAAATTGCAGAAAAAGTGGTGCATGAGATCAAACCTTAAGTCAAATTGCTGAAACTTCCCGTACAGTAATTTAATTTTTTTTAAAAAAAAAAGCTTTAGATAAATTAGATTTTTGAGAATTTAGAATTTTTAAAATTATACTTTTTATTCAAATTTAATTTTTTTAGTTTTGATTTTATTTTCTAAATTTTGAAACTTGGAATATTTTTACTTCCCGTAGGGTAAGTTATAGTAATCGCAAAAATCGAAAATGAAACTTTTTATACATCTGTACGTTTTAGAGTTTTTGAGCATTGTGGCATACCTTAGAAAAAATGAATGTATGTGTGTGTTTTTGCATGTGCGGATACAATTTTTCGTCGACGATTCCGAGCACACGGATATACCGATTTGAATGATTCTAAAAACATTCGATACCTATTAATAAGAAGAAGATTAGTATTTGGCAGAGGCAGGTTACAAAGCATACAAATAGCCAGAAAACTGCACCAAAATAATACTAAGATTTTATAATAAATTCATGTTAGGGGGCATACATTAATCACGTGATCAAATTTTTAAGATTTCAACCCTCCCTCCCCCTTGGTGATACCTGGTGATATTTAAAATAAACTTCCTTCTCCCACTAAACATTACGTGTATTTTTAGTTACGAGACAAAAATGTAATTTTTTTTTTGATGTTTGGATTTTTTTTAAAAAAATCTGGTAAAAAATAAACACACGTGGCATCTTACTATACGTAATATTTTGTTATTTTTTGTCAAACACCCCCTCCTAAAAACCTCACTTGGTTAATTAATGACCCCTTACTTTAAAATATGTCAATTTTCAAAATCTCTAACAATGGCCAGAAGATTTTGTATTTAAAAAAGTTTGACGTCCTGCCCATTTCTTCACGGAGAAGAAGTTTATACTTTGCCAAAAAATCCGACTTGCTAAATTCATGTTTTTTCACGTTTCAGGTCATTCTGAATCGTTTGAGATCAGATTTAGAATAAGTAGATGTGTGCATATCGCATTTGTAATCATTTGTATATCCAAGTTAATTTACATTAACTTTGTATTGTAGTAATAGAATTAGTAAGGCGTTGTTTACCAATAATAAAAGTTAATTTGGAACGGTTCATTAACACATGAAATGCACATATAAAATTTACGTTTTAGGCAAAATAATCATTTCTTTTTCGTAAATGTATATTTATTTTCACAATAATATTATTTTGCGATTGTTGTGAATTATATATAGTAAATATTATAAATTAACATAATATCTGCGACATCAATAAAAACATAAGTATTTTATCACGGGATTATATTTGTAGTTTGTATTGTAATTTGTATAGCTAAGTATTACATTTTATAACTTCTTTCAACCAATTCCTCGATGTTTAAGATTAAATGTTGATCTCAAAAGAACTGAATATAGAAACCGTGGATAAGTACTTAAAATAATTTATAAAATAAAATTAAATTTAATGGGTTTACCAATAATGAAACTGATTACAAAGTCATAAAATATTATATTCCACAGATAAAATACGATAGATGTGCTCCGTGAAATAATAATTGTAATTGTTAACCCTTTCCACTCGTGAATTGCAGAATTAATACGGCATCCGAGTGGAAAGGGTAATAGTAAAATTCTGATTATGTATTATATATGAAATGATGTTCCAACTTCACGTTTGATAATATTATCCTAAAACTTTAAGTTATTTATTAGTTTATCAGTTTTAAATTTAAATCTTTAATTTCAATGTGCGTCTTAGACAGTATAATGGGTGCATTTCTACAAGATTTTTATTGAATAAATTCTGGGTAAATAACATGCCTTACATATATTTAATCCTGAATAGTAAAACTTTCAACGCTAATAACTGCAATATCAGTTTCGGGAAAGAAATGTACATATTAATTTACCAAATTCTATATATCATCTATCTTCTGCTCCAAGTGCTGATCAGATATAAAAGATAATGCAAAATAATTATGTTACTATGCCTGCAGCAAAAAGTTTGACCAACATTTTACAAGAAAGTACTTCTGTCATAAATAATTACACTACATAAATTTATTACATTAAATATTAATAAAAAGCGTGATTTTTGTATACTCTTAAATTATTTTTGTAAGGTAACGTGTCAACTATAACTCGAACTATTTTTTCAGGGTCTTCACATATTTACTCATTGATTTGTATTTATATTTTTCAAGAGTAAAACCCACAAGCCAGAAAAAAACAAGTTTAGTATTTATTATCTTCGAAAAAAAAATTAACAAGTGGAAAAGTTACAACTGCGTCACATATATGCATAACTCCGTCAATAAATAAGCACGGCAAAACATTGTCTGTATCATTTATTTATCATTAATTTAGTTTCAAAAAAAAATTAAAGTGATAAAATCTAATGGGTGCTGTGACATCGACTATGATACAATAAATTTCTCCCAATGGCACCACCATCTAACTATCGTAACTTGACTTCCAATAAACCTGAATATTTACAAATTGTAGTGTGAATTTTATCTGGAAAGACCATCATACAATTTGTCTTGTGAAAACTCCACCTGTGTGTTATCGACATTCAGCCGTTGAGGAAGCATGTAGAAGAATTCATGTTTTAGGGACTCATCCAGTGTAATACGTTTAGCAGGATCATATTCCAGCATGACGTTAATTAGTTCAAACAGAAGATGTTCATCTTCATTGTTAGAATACAAATATGCATGTAGGGGTTTATGATTCATTCGGACATAACGCCCTTGAGAACTACAATCATCCCATTCCAGCTCGCCTTTGAAGAAATAGCCTGTTATTGATTTCCTGGTCATCGTTAAAGGCAGTTTTCCCAATATTCGCTCCATCATAGCAAAGTGCTCACGATTGTCAAGTGTTTGGAACAGGGCAATGCCATGGTACAATTCAAAAAGTATACAGCCGATAGACCACACATCACATGGATGCGACCAACCTAATTCTAATATCACTTCAGGTGCACGATAGAATTGGGTTGAAACCAGTGATAAGTGATATTCATAATCGAAGGTTGCGCACCCAAAATCAATCAACCTAATCTCAGTGTTTCTTACTCGCTTGTATGGTTTTGAATTGCATTTTTCATCAACAACAATGTCGTATTCTGAATTAACAAATAAGATATTTTCCGGTTTTAGGTCGGTGTGAGTCAATTTTATTTGATGAAGGAAACGCACAGCAACACAAAGCTGATGAGCCTTATGCCGGATCTGGTCAAGCCCGTAGGGTTGATAATCATTTTCCATTAAAAATTCAAAAACACTTACACCTAATATTTCAAAAGCAATGCAGATGTGGCCATAATAATTTATCCAATTATCCATTCGCACACATAAGAATAAGTTATGTGGATCAAATTTAGAAACTTTTTCTAACACTTTGATTTCCTTCATCGCTGCATCTCTGTATTTGTCTCGGTTTTTAAGAATCTTTAATGCAACTGTCGTTTGATTCTGTGAATCCCTAACACTTACCACTTTACTAAAGGTTCCTTCACCTAACGTACTAATAATTTCATATCTATCTCCAATTGTATCACTAGGTTTGTACATGAGATGGCCCTCCTTATCATCTGCAATCGGGTCTTCCTGATGCTTATTTGTTCGACGGCGACTGTAATCATCTCTATGCCAGTGGTATCTTTGACAGCTCCTTTCACTAGACCTACTTATGTAACTGCGATGATGATCTCCACTCTCGTTTCTACTACGTGTATGTCTGTCTCTATTCCTGGTCCTACTTCTAAGGTGTCTTCTCCTTCGCTCATCAGAATAATTCGTCCGATAATTTGTATGATTCGTAAGCCAACGACAGCGGGATCGCGAACTTTTACGAAAAGACGTTATTTTGTCTCGATATGAAGGCATTTTTCTTTTGGAATCCGTTGCTGTGAGACGTTCTGAAGTAGAAGTTGTAGTTAAATGTATGCAATTGAAGGGAAGTCAATAGTTGTTGTTACTTATCAACTATTCTATAACTTTCACCGTTTTACGGTTTGCATGTCTGCCTCATCATCACTTGCAAATTTTGCACGAAGTACTGATGCCTTCATATCACCACCGCTAGTGCCTATACTCGTACGGAATCACTCAAAATTTTAATCTACCCCGATGACATATTGAGTACTTATTTGTTTTTAAAATTGTGCTTAGCTACTAGATTATTTAATATTGTATGCTTTGATAAATCAAATATTAAAACTTATAGTATATAAACATTGATAATCGACAATGCGTCAATATCTAGTATATTTTACACAGCCTGTCACGAAATAACATGTTCTGAAAATTTGTACAAACTGAATAACCTGCAATAGTTTTTCACATTAAAATGCTCTATCTATATCAACTCGGTATACTTATAAATCACCCAGAATTTGTCATATCCGACTTCCCTAAACTGGTACTAAATCTGTTAACATGTGCAGATATTTGCTTGAAATTTTTTACTAATACAAAGATTTGGGTCGAAAGAAGTGGTCTTTTTCTCGTCTGACAGCCAGTTTTAGGACTTTCCAGGTATATAATGTCTCAAAATAATGCTATTTTGTACTCTACATTCTGTGTACGATAATGTTTGTCCGTAAATGAGCTCTTTCAATGGTATACAATCAGCTAAAAAATATTTAGTATTATATTATAACTTTTACACAATTATGATTTTATAATTGTGTAAAAGTAATAGTATGCTAATCAAACTACGAGAATAATTAATTCTCGAAAAGGAAATAATAAAAATGAAAACTTTTCCGCAGTCTTGGAAAAGAGCTAAAATAATCCTTATAGTAAAACCAGGTAAAGACCCTTATCTATTATCTTCCTACCGGCCGATAAGTTTATTGTCTTGCATATCGAAAATATTTGAAAAGCTAATTTCATGCTTTTGTTTTTTTTGAATTAAAAACTTCATGTCAAAAACCGTTAAAACGATTTTAGCAATTTATTGCTAATTTGTATAACATATAAACCGAAATATCGGATCGATAAGATGGCGGAAGATGTAGAAGATCCAAAATGTTGCAGTATATGTAATATTGATGTTAATGGAAAAAACATTATTGGATGTGAAGGTGAATGCAAAGGTTGGTTCCACAAAAAGTGTGCGAAAGTTACTAATGAACAATATAAAGTTATCAGCACAAGTAACAATATAAAATGGTTTTGTGACATATGCTCAAAAAAAAATGAGGTAAGATATTCACATGAAAGTAATTTGAAAGAAATAGTAAATGAGCTTAAAACTTTAAAGAATGATATTAAAATAATTAAAGATGCAAGATCTAGTTATGCTACAATATGTAAAAATAATGCCACAGAAAATAATAATAATAAAAATTATAAAAATAAAGACATAATAAACCCAAATATGCCGCCAATAATTGTAAAACCAAAGAATAAACAGAACAGCTATGAAACTAGAAACTATATTGAGAAAAACATAAATCCAAAAAACGTAAAAGCAAAAGTAAGATCAATTAACAACATTAGTAGCGGGGGGTTAATAATTAAGGCCTCAACAATTGAGGAAACAAAAACATTAGCAGAACATATGATACAAAAAATTGGAAGCGAATACGAAATATATATAAAGAAACAAAGAAATCCGCGACTTGTTATAACAAATGCTCCAAGGCAATATATGGACGGCACAGAATTGATAAATGAAATGATAGAATATAATTACAATATAAATAACACAGATCAAATTAAACTAATATACCAAAGGAAATCACGAAAAACAGAAAATTGGATTACATATATCGAAACATCGGGCAAAACATACGAAAAATTGTTAGAAAATAATGTAAATCTAGGATGGAGGACAGCTCATATAATAGAAGATTTAAACATAAAAAGATGTTATAACTGTCAGGCATATGGACACAGGGCAGTAGAATGCAAAAACAAGACGTTCTGTGCAAACTGTGCGGATGAGCATAACACAAGAGATTGTAAGAGCAAATCTAAGAAATGCATAAACTGCACAAATGCCAATGTAAAATACAAATCAAATTTTAATACGGTGCATAATGCAAATGAAACGGAATGTTCATGTTATCAACACTGAGCCAAAATGGTAAGAATGTCGACGAATTACAATGGACAAATTCAAGAAAATGAATAAATATAATAGCAATAACAAGAAAATAGAGATTAAGTATTTCAATATAAGAAGCTTAAGAAATAAAATAGATGACTTAGAAATAATTATGCATAAAAATGAAAATTGCCAAATTTTAATATTAACAGAAACTTGGATATACCAAGAAGAAGAAGGATACTTTAATTTAAAAAATTTTAGAGGTTTTTACAACTGCAGAGAAAAGAAAAGAGGAGGAGGAATAGCGATATTTGTAAGAAATGAACTAAACTGTACTGTCATAGAAAATAATAATAAAAATAATATAAACCTCTTGGAAATAGAAGTAACAAATATGAACCCTGTTATAAAGTTTATTGTTATTTACAACCCTCCGAATAATAATAAACAAGATCTGATAAATTTAATAGAAAAAAAAATGGAAGAAAACGGTAAAAATACAATAATAATAGGTGATATGAATTTAGATATAATTCCAAACAATAATATATCAAATTGTTACAAAGATATTATAGAATCATCAGGATACAAAATAATAAATAATATAGATAGCCAATACGCCACAAGGGAGACTCAAAACACTAAATCAATAATTGACCATGTTATATCAAATTATAAAAAGAAGATTAATATAGAAATAGAAGACACAGAAATATCTGATCACAAAATGATAACAGTATTTATACAAAATACGCCGAGAATCAAACCAAAAATGCATAAAATAATTAGATATAGCATAGATTTAGAAGGATTAGAAAAGACAATAACTTGTAAGTTAGACTCTAAAATAGTGGACCAATTAGAGGATTTAATAAAAATTATACAAGATGCAGCAAAAGAAAATAAAATCAAAGAAACAATAAGAGCCAGAGAAGATACCTGGATAACAGAAGAAATTATTAACTTAATGAAATACAGAAACAAATTCTACAATAATTTAAAGAAATGCAATATAAATGAAGTAAGCAAACATAATGCCATAAAAATGAAATATAATAATATAAAAAAAGATATAAAAAATATGATCTACAAAGCAAAAAGACAATACTATTCAGAAGAAACAAAAAAATGTGAAAGTGACTCTCGAAAAATATGGGAACTAATAAATAAAACATTAGGAGGAGGAAAAAATAAAAACGAATATAAAGAAAATATTGAAAAAATACAGCATAAAGATAAAAATATATTTCTTACAGAAAAGGAAGACATTGCGGAGTATCTCAACAAACATTTTGCTGAAATAGGTATGAAACTACAAAAGAAAATGGATCATTGCAACTATAAACCATCAATACACAGACCTAAAAACAAAATCCAAATTTTTGAATTAACAGATGAGAAAGAAATAAAAAAAATTGTTGAAAATCTGAAAAATAACGCTGCACCTGGCGAAGACAAGATAACAGCAAGAATCACTAAAAAAATAATAAATATAATAGCTCCACTACTTGCTGTTTTAATGAATAGATACATAGAATGTGGTGTATTTCCATCGTGTCTTAAAATGGCTACAATAAAACCAATTTTCAAAACAGGAAACAAAACAGATCCAAATAACTACAGACCTATAACAATAACAAACACATTCTCCAAGATATATGAAAAAGTAATAAAAAAAAGATTACTTGATTTTCTCATTCAAAAAATTGACAAAAATCAATATGGTTTCCTCCCTTCATCAAATACACAAGGTGCCCTAATAGATTTGACTAATACCATCAGTCAGCACCTTGAGGAAAATATGCACACAGTTGCAATTTTTATTGATTTACAAAAAGCTTTCGATACAGTAGATCATGGCATATTACTTAATAAACTAATAGATTTAGGTGTAGAGGGTTTGTCTTACAGCATTATCAAAGATTTCCTCATGAAAAGAGTGGTAAGGACGAAGGTGGGAAATTTCACAAGTGGAGGATGTAACATAACCTGTGGAGTTCCACAAGGTTCTGTATTAGGACCTTTATTGTATCTATTATACACCAATAACCTTAAAGACGCAAAATTAAAGGGAAGATACATATTATATGCAGACGATACAGCGATAGTATATGCGGATAAGGATAAAAAAAGACTCGAAGATATTATAAACACGGACATGAAAATATACACCGAGTGGCTAACTGAAAATAAACTAACAATTAACATAGATAAAACAAAATACATATATTTCAAACATAGAAAAAATACTGAGAACACTAAACTAAAAATTGAAGTAAATAATAGAGCAATAGAGGAAGTGGAAAGCATAAAATACTTAGGACTGATAATAAATGAAAAACTGACATGGACAGACCATATAAACAAAATAAAAAGAAAGATAGGAACATTAACAGGGGCATTGAAAAGGATCCACTCTTTCGGCAAAAAAAATAAAATACTAATTCTTAAAACGCAAATAATACCTATAATTTTATATGGCATAACAACATGGAGCCAAACAACTAAAGCAAACCTAAATGACATACAGAGAATAATGAATAAAGCCATAAAAATAGCATATAATTTACCACATCTAACACCCACCAAATACTTGCAGAGAGAAACAAATAATCATTCACTAAATAACATAATTAAAATAGAGAAATGCAAACTAATACACAAAATGAAATTTAACCGAATTAAAACAAGTGCAACAATAGACACAAATCAAGATATACATGAACACTACACGAGACAACACAACAATTTTCACATTGAACGCAATAGAAAAAAGAATTTGAGAGAAAATGTCATATGGAGTGCTACCAAAATATATAACGAATTGCCAGACTATATTAAGATGACCAATGATAATGATAATTTTAAAAGAAAAATAAAGAAGTACTATATGGAAATTGAAGAAAAAGAAGACTGAAGAGTTATATATAGATATTATATTAATGAAATAAATATTATAGTCAAATGAAATGTAAATATTATATGAAAACTGTTTTTCATAATCTCTCATACCAGGCACCTCTGTCTGACTGAGATATGAAAATAATGTATATATGTAAATAAAAATAAATAAAAATAAAATTCTTCAACGGATTAAAATAATCCTACAAGAACAAAGTTTTATTCCGAATCATCAATTTGGGTTTCGCGACAAACATTCAACAATTGAGCAAGTTCACAGAATAATAAACGTAATTAACAATGCGCTGCATAATAAAGAGTACTGTTCTGCGGCTTTTTTGAATCTCAAGCAGGCATTTGACAAAGTATGGCATACCGGATTAATGTATAAAGTTAAAAGATGTTTACCAGATTCTTTATTCCTATTAATAAAATCCTATTTACAAAATAGAAACTTTTTTGTCAGCATCGCCGATACGGACTCAAATATTACCGAAATTAATTCTGGAGTGCCTGAAGGGAGTGTCCTCGCCCCAACACTACTTTTAATTTTTACAGCTGATTTTCCAACTTCAACTGACACGAGTTTAGCCACATTTGCTGATGATACGTGCATCATCGCCACAAACAAAGATCCGACTGCAGCTTCCAACAGCCTTCAGCACCATCTCAGCTTTGCTGAGAAATGGTTTTCGTTGTGGAGGATAGAAGTAAATAGCACAAAATCAGTCCATATAACTTTCACGCTTCGCACCCAAACTTGCCCAGCAGTTGTACTCAACGATGAAATTATTCCGTCCAAAGAATCAATAAAGTATCTCGGCATTCACTTAGATAGGAAACTCAACTGGAAAGTACACATAAAGAACAAAAAACAACAAATAGATCTAATCTTCAAAAATTATTATTGGCTCTTAAACAGAAAATCAGAATTATCAACTTACAACAAATTACTTATATATAAGGCTGTGATCAAACCCGTGTGGACCTACGGATTACAACTTTGGGGTACTGCTAAAAAGAGCAATTTAAACATAATACAACGAGCACAAAACAAATTCCTGCGGCAAATATTAAACGCTCCTCACTACACGCCAACATGGATTCTCCACAAAGACACGGGTATACCTACAATTCAAGAACATATATCAATGTTTGCCTGTAATTATAAGAATAGAATTGACGCACATCCAAACCAACTAGCATGCAACTTATACCAGGAAGGCCAGCCGACCAGGCTCAAAAGGAAATTACCTCGAGATTTATTATAGTTTATTTTTATATATATATATATTTTTTCTTTTCTCTCTCTATATTTGTCTTTAGTTTTTTCTTTTTATATATTAACTATAGTAGATACACCACTGGGCGTATGTACTAATTTGTAAACAAGCAATTGTAAACACTTGTCAGCATTCTCTGCTAAATATAATTATTTTTATAGATTGCAGAATGAAAATAAAATTAAAAAAAAAAAGGAAATAATAAAAGAATGTGAGGTATTATTATTTTGTGAAAAATATTACACACAAAGATTTGTTCTTATTTCATACATAAGGTTCACTGCATTATTTTCATATAAAAATAAACATATTCAAGGAATTCTATATTTTCTCTTCAAAAATAATTGCAAAATTATTGATCTTGATTCTCAAGTTTTTTGTCAATTTGAGATTTGTATGCATATTGAAATGCATAAAATAGTAATTATTATAATAAAATGAACAAAAATGTTTGAACTATTTGTAAACTATTTCCAAAGTCGTAATAAATCCTTAGATATGTTAACAACACACTAGAGAACACATTTGTGTCAAGTATTATGTTTCAAAGTTGTCGGAGTCGTGGAGTTGTTAGTGGATATAACTCCTCTCTGAAACGGAGTCAAAACTAACCGGTCCGGCTTCGGATATGATAAGCCCATCTCTACTACCTATATATACACACTAAAGTTGGGTAACTCCAGAGTGACTTATATCCGAGGATATAACTCCTCTCTCGGAGTGAATCCAAGCGGAGTAGTAGTATCAGAGAATTTGTTATATCCGACTTTGCAGAACTGGTTCTAAATCTGGTACAGATATTTGCTTGGAATTTTTTACTAACAAAGCTGTCGCTTTTTGGTCTTACATGCAATTTTATGACATCCTAGTTATGAAATGACCCAAAATATTGCCATATTGTATTTTCATAAATGATAACTGCTGAAATACAGAACAATTAAATTGTGTTCAAGTGTATATCAATTACTTTTTCCGTTGTCAGTCTTTTTGCTTTCAAACACGAAAAATCCCCTTGCTGTCCCATTTTACCACGACAATAAGACAAAAAAACTAGGTGACAAAAATTTGGAAACAAGGCAGAAAAACGTATTTCTACAATAATGAATTAGCTGAGAGTTTTACTGAACATAGTCAGATAGTTGTTTGTTCGATATGTGGTATTTGCTGTGATGTAAATGGTTTCGATTTCATAATATAACTGCTCAAAGTCAAGTTGGACCTTGGGCCAATATATATATTTCATATCCGTGGATATGAACAAATTGGAAAAATGAGAGACAAAGAAGTGGTTCGTTTGCTTCGTTATACGAGCCAAATTCGAGATATGAGCCGGCTAAAGAGCGATTCGTTGTTTCATCATATAATCAACATATTAGATAAGTGCGAGTGAGAGGCATAACGTAAATTTATAAGGATGCGAAAGAAACAGGTTCATCTAAAATCAGTTCTAATAACGATTTTCAAATGCGAAGTCGCGTTTAATTATCATACAAATACATAAAGTAAATTATTTTAAAGTTAAAAATTCCAATTTATTAATTTTAATGTTGTATATTTTTACGGGCAATGTGCGACAAAGTTGAAATGTTTTTAGATAAAAATCACCCCGAAAAAGATACAACTGGATAAGAATTGTTTGGCAAAACATGTTTAACTCATTTCCGAAATACTACAATAAGGTGAAAAAAATACTCATTGGATAGTTTTTTAAACGCAAATACTAGCAATTTTTATTTAGTAATTTGCTATGTTTTTGCAGAATATGTATTTGATCTTAGCAATATTGTTTTATTCATGTATAATATCAAAACAACACTATGCTAGATCGAATTAATGGCTTTTCAATGTATTTATATGGAAAAAATGTTTCGAGATACGAGCAATTCGACATGCGAGCGTGGTTATGGAACGAATTAAGCTCGTAAGGTGGGGTATCACTGTACATTGCATATATTGTGTTATACAGTTACAAGTATAATATATAAATATAAAACTCTATAATATATTATTTTTCCACATGATCGAATGTATCTAGAAATAATTACCCAATCTCAATATTCTTTAAAAAATTCAAGAACGTTTAAATTAAAAAAAAAAACGAAATAAAATCTGACATATTAAAATATTTATTCTTCTTTGATATTTAGAGAGTTTGATCTATGAAAATATGCACAAGTAAATATATAATAAATATTATGCCTGAATATAATATAATATAAATAATAATGTCGATAAATTATTAAAACCAAGTATTACCATCCCTATGTTCGTCCCGCATACCCAAATCCCGAATGTCGCGCAAAAGCTGAACCGTCCCGCCTCATTCCCGCACTGGCATCAATATTAATCCGGTATCTAAGTTGAGAAAAATGTTTATTAAATTGCTTTTCCATAATAATTAATCTTAATAATTAATTCTTTATGAATTTTTAATGAAAATTTAATTAACTTGTTTTTATTGATCCATCGCTGCTGGTGAGAATATATTAACACATATTATGCAAGTATAATGTTTTTTATACAAATTATTGCGTATTATATGAGTAGGTTACGGAGGGGCACAAAGGTCCAATTTGAATTCGAGCAATTATATTGTAAAACCAAACCAATTACATCATAAAAAAATACCACATACGGGTCGATTGTGATTAGTCGTCGTGTATGTGACTAGAGATTTGTCGTTGTATGCGTACCGGCATCAACGTTGTATGCGTTCCGATATCAACAAGGAAATCGGCATAGATAAATAAACATTTTAAAGTTACATCGTAGTACAAATGTTGATTTAATGAAAAATGCCTGAATCAGAAGAATATTTTACTGTTCCTTGAAAATATCAAAACAAATTATTTGTGCTATATTATTCGTGTTCTAGTTAATAAACTTATTAAATGAAAAATATTTCTTATGCAAGACATATATTACAGCTGTTCAAAGAATGAGATTATATCGCCAGCGAAAAAGAATACAAGCATTCAATGAATGTATGTTAATTTTTAATTACATGAAGTTTTTCAAACACAATTACATGATGAGTGAAGTTGCAAAAACAATATTTGATTAGGTGTGGTTTAACATAACCTACTGTGTGAACGAGAATTTATTAATCAGCAATTACTTCACTTTTCATTTCTCTAGGAAGGTTCATTTCTAAATGCTAATTACAATGACAAACCGATCATATCATATTTAAAGTATGACTTTAATTACATTATTGTTTTAAATATTATATATATTTTTTAATGCTATGATACATATTTTTAATGCTATTATAAATATATAATTTATAATTTATCATTATATAAATGTGTATAATGGTTGACACTAATAAATGTGTGCATCACGAGTGTTACCATATTACTAATAAACATTATTCAAAATTGTTATATGATGTATTTATTTTTACTTAAATGCCATCTTGTACAGTAGCAAATAAGTTTTACTTCAATCGCGTTTAATTATTTTGAACAACAAAATTGAAAATCATAATCTAAACATATGTATTGTTAAACATAATAAACAAAACATTTTCCGACTTTTACTTCTTGTTTACTTGTATTGACTTTTCTTCTACTTTTCTCTTTCAAATTTGTATCTAAAATCTAACTTAAGATTTTTTTCATCTGTTTGAATTTCACCCAATAAGGACAAAAATACATGTCACATGAATCAAAACTAATTGCTGGTAATTAACTACTAATGTTCAACTTACAGCAAAATAACAAAGTGATCTATTGTATACAAGTAACAATTATTATTGAAAGAAATCGAACAAAATAACTTACTTTTGGCTCTTTAAACGCAATTTGGTCGACAGATCATGTTAATGCGGGGCGCTGACTGAATGCAATAATGTAAACTTGTTCGAACAAACATGCTTCATCTTTTTCCTTTTAGACGCTATCTCAAATTAGTATAGTTTATCTGTTAAGGCGACTGTCATCTGTTTTCTGTAACCTGGCACAACCGTACCCAGTCTCCCCTACTTAGAGTGCATAATAATATAGGTACTTTATGCGATATACAAGTGAACAAGCTCATTTACATAAGTAAATGGATTAATATTTTGCATGTTCACTTTTCACAGCACACTAATAAATCCTGGAGAAGCAAGAGTTCTGATAATTTGGGTATAAATAACTATTCAGATCAATGTTACATCTGATTTGTTCAGCCACTAATATCGATTTCCCGTCAGTGCGTATCATCCCTAAGGTGGCGATTCCTAAGGGTGGCATAACACCGGCACCACTTAGCTCCATTTAGCAGTCGCACTGCCTCAGTGACCGCACTTTCGTGAAACGACATTTGAAATATCACCGATTCAACGTTTGTCGATTTTTGGCAACGCACAGGGTTGATACGATTAGTTGTCTTAGAGATTTTATATCCAAAAAGATTGTACGAAAACCAGACACCATCTGCTTATTTGTTCGTTACAGCAGTTGGCAAGCACTTAGCACATAAAAATATAAGTGATATCTATTTTATTTGAAAAATATAAATGTATATCTATATAAGTACAGACATATAAATATATAAGCACTTAACTACAAAACATAATAGTCAACATACATACATATATTCGTACATATATGTATATTTAAACTACGCGTTCTATTAGCTGTTCCTTATCCTACTTTTATCAGAATGCATGATGTGATGTATCATAATTAAATTTATTATTAAATATTAATTTAAATATTATTTCACCAATGCGCAAAAAGGCTTTTTCAATTGAAATCTTATTTTAGATCTATAATCTCATGTAAAAACTGATATTGCTACTGCTTAATACCAAGCATAAGTAGAGTAACGTGGAAAGTATATAACCATTACATACGTGTATAAATCCCTGGTACTATATTTAGTAAAATCACATTATTTAATAAATTTATATTATTTACTAAATTTATTA
This sequence comes from Ctenocephalides felis, assembly GCF_003426905.1. NCBI lineage: Eukaryota > Metazoa > Arthropoda > Insecta > Siphonaptera > Pulicidae > Ctenocephalides > Ctenocephalides felis. Next base: position 19,657 of record NW_020538779.1, read on the forward strand.
AAACACTATCATTGAAAAATCGAGAAAGTGAAATCTTGA
>NW_020538780.1:0-23452 GCF_003426905.1 Ctenocephalides felis
TGTAGAATTGAATGTGGACATTATAAAAAATATATTGTCATACGTTACACTTGGTAAATATTTCAATGAAAAGATGACTGTAATCAACCAAGCATAAATCGATTTAAATTCTACTATTTTAGTCGGTGATTTCAATCGAACTAATGGACTAGAAGAAAAGCTCCAATTAAATTTTGCGATATATGAAATTAACATAATAACTGCATCATCTACACAACGCATATTAGAATTAGAAATAAAAATAAAATACTTATGTGTACTTTATTTCATTTGAAGAGCAATCAGAATTGTGTGCTCTAAAAGTATCTAAAAGTACTCAAATACATTCTAATAGTGATATAAATATATATTGCAACAATTGCCCGAAACTCAATCTCAAGAAAAAAACAGATTGGTGGGTTTCGAACCCAGAACCAGTGACTGCTAAATCTCTATGTAAATATGAAAATGCTTGTACGAAATTTTCTGAAAAATCTTATATCAAAATAAATTTTCATTTGTCTAATATTTATTATTAGATTATTTTTGGTTGTACAGCAATACAAAGGTTTTCATTTTGTTCGCATTTCCAATACTAAAAGTTTGGATAATTGAATTTTCGCTATAAAAAACATCGAAAGATCATGTCAAAGATGGGCCTGCTGTCTTCTAATGAATTATAAAACATACTCGTAAGCCTATTAAGGTATTAGCATTAGTTTAAAATCAATGAAATCAACGGATAATTTATGTAAATCGTTAAAATTATGATTTCTTTCTTTCTGAAAAAGACGAAACATAGAAAATAAAAATACCATATTGAATTTTATCTTAAAATAATTTTAGCTTTGTTCTAAGATCAAAAATTCCTAACAAGAAGAATCTGATGAATGAATAAATGTCTTCAATCTAACAATAAGATGTTCTCGAAGCATTCCGAAAATTAAAAATAAATGAACTCCATATATTTTTGTTTCCGGAAATGCCTGCACGCGAGTCAGTAAGAAAAAATGAAGAAAATATAAAAACCTTTTGAAAATTTCGGGAACACTTATTAAGGGTTCACGACAAACTAATGAATCACAAACACGCTGGGAAAAACTGCCTAACAAATTATGACTCATGCTACTGTCATGTTGGCATCATGCGTGATTTAATACAAGCAAAAACCATAAACAAAATAAATAATCAGTTCCTTGCACTTTAGAATTTCATTGAAAAATATTAAGATCATTATACCCTGAACTCGTATTGAATGCAAGAATTCTAACGCGATTCTAAAAAAGCCTCATTCGAAAAAGTGCCAACATACATTAGCATGAGAAATGGTAAGTGATTTATAAAGATTAATGACGCGGTCTTTGTTATTTGTACAACTGTACATCAAACGAATAAAAAAAACAGACCGAACTTGTTGTGGTCATCCATCCGTCGCTGTTATGAGAGAAGACAAAGAAGAAAAAGAGGTCCGTTCGGAGTGCAATGAATGCGTGTTGTGTGTGTTTTGTGCTTTTGTGAATCGGACGTGTGCTACTTTTTATCATTTCGAGGCCTTGCGTCATAAATTTGCATTATAACTAACCAGGTCCGCCGGGGAAGGGTCACGGTGATCTTAAAACGATTAAATAGTCAGTAAAATATATAAATACTTAATTTGTGGTCTGGCAACCACTAATTCCCTGTTCGATACCAATCATTCAGAAGTGATATAGGATTTTTATTAAAGATAATCGATCTAAAATACTATAACAAGTGAGAAAAGCCTTACGGAAGCAATACTGCATATACATCTCATCATAGAGCTGAATCAACTATCAGAGCAGTGCGGTCAAGATCAGATTAGAATAGTCAACTACTTGTTGCTGAGATATATTTGAGCATTCCTAGATATATATCACACTACAATTAGATTAAATATCTAATTAAAAAAAAAACATATAACATCGAGACGATTGGTCAACTATCAGAGCAGTATGCTCAAAATCAGATTAGAATCGTCAACTACTTGTTGCTGAGATATATATGAGCATGCTGCATATATACATCATCAAATTAGATTAAATATCTAATTAAATCAAATCTCACAAGATAGATGAATCGTCAACTATCAGAGCAGTATGGTCAAGATCAGATTAGAATGATCAACTACATGTTGCTGAGATATATATGAGCATATATATAACATCAGAATTAGATTAAATATCTAAATAAACAAAATTCTATCAGATAGAGATAAATCGTCAACTATCGGAGCAGTATAGTCATGATCAAATTAGAATAGTCAAATTCTTGTTGCTGAGATATATATGAGCATTGCTGCATATATCGCATCATAATTAGATTAAATATCTACTGCTAGATAGAGACTATTGGTCAACTATCAGAGCAGTGTGGTCAAGTTTAGATTAGAATGGACAACTACTTGTTGCTGAGATATACGTGAGCATTGCTACATATATACTTCATCAGAATTAGATTAAGTATTTAATAAAACAAAATCCCCCAAGATTGAAACGATTGGGCAACTATCTGAGCAGTGTGGCCAAGATCAGATTAGAATGGTCAACTACTTATTGCTGAGATATATATGAGCATTGCTGCATATATTGCATCAGAATTAGATTAAATATCTAATTTTAAAAAAATCCTACCAGATAGAGATGAACCATCAACTATTAGAGCAGTATGGTCAACTACTTGTTGCTGAGGTATATATGAGCATTGCTGCATATATCTCATCAGAATTAGATTAAGTATCTAATAAACAAAATCCTCCAAGATAGAGACGATTGGTCAACTATCAGAGCAGTATGGTGAAGATCAGATTAGAGTGGTCAACTACTTCTTGCTGAGGTATATATGGACATTGCTGCATATATCACATCAGATTAGATTAGATATATAATTTAAAAAAAATCCTAACAGATAGAGATGAATCGTCAACTATCAAAGCAGTATGGTTAAGTTCAGATTAGAATGGTCAACTACTTGTTGCTGAGATATATATGAGTATTGCTGCATATATAACTGATCATAATTTAATAAAATTATATTAGATTAGATTAGATTCGATTTACTATGTAATGAAACAAAATCCCACCAGATAGAGATAAATGGTCAACTATCAGAGCAGTATGGTCAAGATCAGGTCAGAATGGTCAGACACTTGTTGATGAGAATTAGATTAAATATTTGATACAACAAATACCCACCAGATAGAGATTATTAGTCAATTATCAGAGTAGAAACAATCAAGATCAGAGTAGAATCGTCAACTACAAGTTGCTATCAATAACACTAAGTTAAAAATTCATCACAACAGATATTAACAAACAAACAAATATTAACAGAATAACATTAACTCCGTTAAGACGATTTTTCAAACCCTATGCGAGGAAATTCTGTTAATTCTGTCATGTGATAATATATTCTAGAAATACTCTAGAATTAAAAATTTTATAAAGAAATGTTTTATTTTCTAGCTTCCACATCACTTAATTTAGTAGTAAAGTGAATTACATAACACAATGTGCATTAAATTATAATATAATATAATAAGATAACTTTCGCACAACAATAAAGCATATAATGGGTTCAGTACTCTCAAAGTATATTAAATTTAAAATTGGCAAAACTAAACTAATTATACCTATGATTCATAACTTCTAAGTAATATAATAATATATTAAAATTTATATTTCCTGTTATCACAATATAATGTTTTGCTAAAATTTACAAAAAATTACGTGGGAATCTTTTATTATACATAGTTAGCAGCATTCCTTACAGATAATTAATGAATGCTATTTCATAATTAAAACTAAATTCACAACCTGAACGAATAAATGGATGATGTTTTACCATATAAAAGTTTCTGTATGCCCATATTAAACATAAATATGGAGCGAGTATTCAAATGATATAATTTACATTTTCTGTAATGAAAGTACATAGTAATTATTTCTTTTAGAACTGGCAGGTCAATGAACAAAAAATGTGCAACAAAATATATGGCAAAAAGATGAAATGAAGATAGAAACATTTTAAGCCGCAAAACAGAAGTCTACTAGTTATCAATTGGAATCTAAACAAAATGATTAATATTAATACAATCAGTGTTTCGATAATAATAAAATTGAAGACATTTTTCAATTAGGGGGCTTAAAGGTCTACGGGTAAAAAGGGGTCCACCATATATCTCAAAAACAAGTAAAGTTAAGAATTTTTATAACAACAATATTTGAAAGTAAAGGGAAAAAGATATATAACTAGACCCTATCATCTTATAATTTCGCCATCAGGAGATAAACAGCAGTGTTTGAAAATCCATGACAAAAGTATTTTTTGTCGTTGTTAGTTTTTTTTTTGGTTGTGAGCACTGTTGTTCAGTTTACTCTGTTGTTTAGTTATTCAAATTCTGCTGATGATTTTTATTGTTATCATTGTAAAAATGTATAATATACGAGTATTTAAATCGATCGTAGTAAAGCAAAAATAATGATTGCAATAGCGCTTTTCGTATATGCTTACAAGAGCGAAGCTTTTGCTTTGATAAAATATATTGAATATGATAATTGAATTGAATTGAATTATGTTAATAATTAATACCTAATAATAATTGTTCAGTATTTTACTACATTAATCATTTGCAGTTTTTCAAAAATGCCAATAATTTAAATCGATCGTAGTAAAGCAAAAATAATGATTGCAATAGCGCTTTTCGTTTTTCTCGAACTCTTTATATTTAAACTCATTTAATATTTGCTCATATGCATAAATGCATCTGTTATAAATTTCGGTTAAAAAATTGTTCTAACCCATTTTAATTTAAAAAATATTTCTAAAACGTAGAAAACTCAATTTAATTTGATATAATATAACGTAATCCATATAATCGATAATTACCGTATATTATTTTTATTGTCTATAATTACCATAATTGAATCACTATTAAATTTTATTATTAGTATGATGATATACAAATAGCAAAATGAACTGGTATTTAAAAAAATAATCACGTCGTTTTAAAACAGTATTTATAGTATCCTAAAATTCTTACTAAATAAATGCAAATAATTCTTTTTAATTATGAGAATATATAGAGCGCATCTTAAGTCCATATCTTTGTTTATTAAATCAAATCCGAGATGATATGCTTGAAGGAAGACTTATTAATATGCAAACATTGAACTCTTCTTTAGTAAGCATATGAGATTTCCGACGTGATAATGATATTCATTTGTACTATGAGCAAAATATTGAATTTACATTCATATTTTTTATTCAAGAGTAATAATAAATCCACATCTTATATATGAATTTTTAGAAGCGTCTCGAGACGAATGAACTACGAATAAAGTAGAGGGCATATTTTTCATTAAGGGGCCGTTCAAGTATTACGTAAGCACCATAAGGGGGCGGGGGGCTTATTTTTATAATTTATTTGCTTATTTTGCTTGTTTTGGGTAAGAAATTAGCTTACTTTTGCTGACAAAGGGGAGGGGGGAGGTAAATAATTGCAATAAATCTGCTTACGTAATACTTGAACGATCCCTAATAGGTGAAAAATTTATATCATTTAATAATTCACTTTGTTTATATTGTCGGCGGTCATTTTTTTTTAATTAATTCTATTAATTAATACTAGATGTAAAATAAAATTAAAAAAGCAGTAAAGTTTAAATAAAATTTAAGGGGGTATTCTACTGTAGAATTTTGAAAAAATCGAAAAAAATTTTTTTACATATTTTCAAAGTTTAGTTATTCAAAAATAGGTCATTAAAAGTATTTTTCAAAATTACTATTATTTCCTGAGTTATAGCCGTTTTAGAGACGTGGCCTCGGTTCGGGTCCGACTTGTCTCAAAACTTTGAACGCGTTTTTCTCGAAACTACTGTTTTCGAGCTGGCGGTAAGGATATCTCGAGTTCTAATGAACTGATTTACTTCAAATTTGGAGAGGATCTTCTCTATACATCGCTTTATCGTATGGACCTTGCCCAAAACTATAACTTCTCATTTAGTATTTTTTAAAAACACGGAATTGCTAAAAAAACATGAAAAAAAATATTTTTTTTTTCAAACTGCCGCCATTCAAACAAAAACATTTTTTTAACTTATCCAAGGTTCATACGATAGCGGCATCTATTATAATTAAGAATCCATCTATTTTTTATGTTTCAAATCACCAGGAGGGTTGGAATCATGTACGCCAGGACACCCTCTTTTTTGGGGAACTTCCACTTTGACTGCTCATAACTTTGTGAATTTTAATTTTTTTTTTCTAATAATTTTTTGATGTAATGATAAAATATCAATAAACACATGATAAAAAAATCGATAGTAAAAATATTATTTGTTTCCTTTATACGGCGCTTCAAAAACCGGGCGAAATTCATGACTCTACAGTAGAATACCCCCTTAAGTAAATTTTTATATCAATTTCAATAACAATTGCTAATAAAACATCGAGTACCATTAGATAATTTTATTGAAACGCTATTCATATGATGACAATCTAATACTTTAGAACTATGTAATAATTTAATTGTTTCATAAAATGTTCTGTTATTTTTGAGTTAGATTCACCAGTTTTTTATATACCTCAAAAGGCTAAACCCCTGAGAGTGGGCTAAAAAGGACCAACTTAACCTTTAACCTTTAACGGCTTTCAATCGAAAATTTTGGATTACATATCCGCCCCGAACAGCCTGAGATCAACCAGTAGTGATATCGGTTTTCACTTGAAAATATAGATAGCAATATGTTTTTAGTTTCCAAGTCAAAAAGCCCTTATCGGTATTACTGTTTTCAATAAGAATACCGCAATTATAAGAGGTATTGTAATAATAAATTCATCAAAAATAGATAAGCTAACCAATGAAATGTCTTCTCTAACGCCACGTCATTTAAATCGTCACAACAAACTTATCAGACAATTAAGTTCTAAATGTTGTTAATAATATAAAAGGACATACGAAAAGTTATATGAAACTATACATGCCTTATATTTGAATTTATAGTTATACATAATTAAATTAAAAAGTAAAAATTTATATAACTGTGTGTAGTAAATGTAGTCAAAACAGTGAACGGACTTTACTAAAATGTACAACGATTTAGAAAAAAAAAATAGTAATTTAGGGGCAAAAAAACAAAATTAAGAATATCTTTATATCGTTATGTTCTTAATTTATTTAATTGGTGATAGTCCGAGTTATTAAGCAAAAAAATAGTAAAAATTATTATTTCAATATGAATTTAGAATTGTCATTCTAAAGAATGTGTTAAAAGAAATATCTGAATCAGCTAAATGCAAATTAATTTCAACCTTTATAAAATTATAAACAGCCCCACGGAGGTCTCGAAAACATGTGAGCTTGCGGAGTTTATAAAATATGAAACTTGAATCCTGGACTTCATAACTTGTTTAAAGATTAAAATACCTTGGAAGATAATTAAAAAATGGACCACCATCAACTAAGCATTATGATGAAATGAATACACTCAAAAGTTAAGTTACATATATTTTTTGATTGTAACTACTTATTTAGCACTTACTATCAGATATTTATTAAAGAAACATGGACTCTACATTTTTTTCATTTTAAGCTGTTATGATGACTTTTTTTAATGGTATTAAATAGCGTATAAAATAACAGTGCTCACAACCAAAAAAAAAACTCTTAAAAGAAAATATTTTAGCTATAGATTTTCAAACATTGCCTTTTATCACCTAATAGCGACTTCGTAAGAATCAAGGTGAAGGCTGGTTATACAACTTTTTCCCTTTAGTTTCAATTCAAATTTAAAAAATTCTAACGTTACTATCGCTCCGCTTTACTCTATTTTTCGTACCTTACTATATTATGCAAATCTGAACTATATTTGTTGTATTCTGTTACAAATTCAAATATTTTTTATAAACACCAATAATTAATACTAGAACTAGCGAAACAACTACCGTTGTGGTCTCCTGATTCTCATCAATAACAAATTATATTTTGCTATAAAAAATAAATGTCAAAGCAAACATAATCTGGAAAACCCGTTCCATATTCGTTTTTTTCATTAAGTTCGAATTAAGAAGTGCTGAAGCATTAATTTTTTCCATCTGACCCTCGCAGCAAGTGACTCGGCGACGCGAAACGGAAGCACGGTTTATTAAACGTCCGCTCCCGGACAAGAGCTCTCCTTGACGTTCATGCCACTAACCCTTAATCATCATTATGATATTGCCACCATGTCCTGAAAATATTGCCAAGACTGACAAAACAATGCAAAACACTATCTTAAGACGGGTTTTGACGTGATTAGAAATGACACCGGTTGTAAACGTATTTGTAAGATTGACAGTTCCCGTTGAGTTGTTTTGCTGATAATTGTTATATAAAATTATAAAACATTTATGATTTATACTGCTAGCAGGATAAGATTGACCGGGCAATTGTTTTTACTTAATAAGTAGGTGAGACTGTGCAACTTTTTTCTTGATTAACAAAAATTTTGTTAATGAAGTATATCAGTTTGCCCGGAGAAATGTCAATTATTTTTTTCTAACTTTTTTTTAATTACAATCTGTCACATTTAAGACATTCAGTAATTGTTTTTACTTTATTATATGGATTTTTAAATAGACGGCAACCCACCCAGTTGTTGTCGAATCTAATTATGACTAATCAACTATACTCGAAGTATTTGCTGACATTTTTATTATATATTTATAACTACACCCATAAGAGTCGATTTTCACTTGAGGCTATATTTGAGATCTATTACCTCAAGTGGAAATTTGACATCAAAGTTGCCTGATGTCGGGCTTTGGAGGTAGCGGGAATCGAACCGCCCAACCCGGGACTAGCTGGTGCTAGCCCACGCTCTAATCGATATCGCCACTGCTGAGCCAAGTAAATTAAATTGTAATTTGAAAATTTGTCTACGTGGAAATACTGAAATACTGCCCTTAAATATGATGGATTTGTCCATGATCGTACAAGAAGAGGGCATAAAAATAGGTTAAAAAATAATAGCTATAAACACTTTACCTTAATAATAGTAATGTGTAACACAACACAATATAATCATTCAAACAAAGTTTATGAATATAGTATAACAATATATAACCAAACTTTTTTTTAAACTAAATTAACAAGAAATCTTTGCAAAATCTTGTTTGTTCTTGTACTGATTTTTCCTTTCTCCTTCTTTTTCAAATTCTGTCTTAGTTAAGTCAGTTTTTTGTCTGTTTAATCTTCGCCCGAAAAAGGACAAGAAATGCATGTCACAACCGTACCCACAAAATTTGTCTTGCACACTATGATTGAGCTGAATTATCTAAGCAAAAACTAATTGCTGGTAATTAACTACTAATGCTCAACTTACAGTAAAATAACAGAAAAAGTAACTATCTGTATACAATTAACAGTTATGATTACAAGAATTCGAACATGAAAACTTACTTTTAACTCTTCAAAAGCAATGTGGTCTACATGTCATCTTAATATAAAGCATTGACTGAAAACAACAATGGAAACTTGTTCGAACAATCATACTGTATCTTTCTCTCAAAATCAGCACAGTTTAGCTGTTATGACGACTGTCAATAACGTACCCTGGCACAACCGTACCCAGTCTCCCCTATTAAATAATATAATGGTTTAATTAAACAATTTACAAATAAACATTCTCATCTCGTTTAATTAATAAAATACTTCATAAGAAGAAAAAGACCGTTGCAAATTTCGTAATTGAACAACGGGCCGCCCGGTCATCAGGTTAGATTATCCAGGTTAACAACTACAATGTAAAATAATATACAGTTATAATAATGATTTCATGTTACACCTAAAAAATTGTTTTTATCTTATTTCATTAACGCTCCTCAGTTTTAAATGAATGAGTGAATTAAAAATCCATTAATCGATTCAAAAATCAAAATTTTTACAACATTTTTCCTACGATATTTGTTCATTCCAATAACAAAAGTATTTTGTAATTTAAAAAATATGTATGTAATTTGAAAATAGATAAAAATGCATTTTGATAAAAAAATACCTAACTTCATGAAATGTAAAGACGTAGTAGGCGGTTGCCTCTTCACAGAGCTTCTTATTATGCATCATTTTTGATACAGCGTTTTTATACAATTTAATTCTAAAATTGATTATTACACCTTTAAAATGCTAATCATAAATAATTGTTATATTGAATTCAATTCAATTCAGACAATAATTATCATGTTTTTAAAATTAAAAATTACTCAATAGTTTAAGGGATAGATCTTGAAGCAAAGGCAAACACAACATGTCGTCCATGGACGACATCCGTACACGCAGCACATGTGGACGTCGTCCATAAAGACATTCGCAGCAAAATGGTTAATGGACAACATTAATAATAAATTTCGTCCATTAAAAATTATTTGCTGGCTTTTATTATATGTCTGGTTTGAGATAATGTTTCTTAAGATTTTTCTATTGATGCCAAATAATGCATAATTCTGCAAAACAAAATATGAACAAAGCAAAACGCATTGCATAGAAAAGATTATTATAATTTATGCGCGATTAAGCTTATGCATTGCTAATTGTTAATGGCAATATATTGAACACAGTCTTTATAGACTGTAAATGGAAATTATATTGAAATCTATACGTTTTCACTCGGGATATATATTTATTTTCACCTAAGTTATGATGTTAAGATTACCATCTCTATCTTGAAAAGAAATGAAAGAAAAAAGTATCGACTACTTTCCATTTGGTAAATAAGTATGCTAAAAGCAAAAGAAGTAAATTGAATAATGATTTGTGATAATAGAAAATTATTGGAAATAAGTATGGTACAGAAATTATGCTGAAAAGGCATGATTAATATTGATAGAGTTTACTATAAAAATTTCAGATTTTTTATAGCTTTATAATGATAAAGTTTCTAAAAAATTTATATAAAAAGCAAAGGCTATAATTTGAAAATATCCAAGTTGATTTCGCAATTTCACAAACTTTGAACAATAATAACTAAATATAGTTTAACCAACTATAGGCGCAGAAATTTGAATTGCCATTTATTGCAACTGCTGGTTTCTTCTTTTAGGAATGAATATTTGTACAAAATCCTTACTTTGCAATAGTAGTGAAAAATTTGGACACAGATAAACACAGATGATCAGAATTTATAAAAATATGAACGCAAATGACCAGTATACTTTCAAATCAAATATTTGCATTAGAGTTCCATTAGCAGAGATTCATAAATGAATAAAGATTAGTTTACATCACCATATGCGCATATGCATTTTGAAATAACTATATAAAAATTATTATACATTATCCAAAGTGAATTCTGTGAAATGTGCTTTTAAGGTAATCGCTTGTTGAACATATTTGAGTATCATTCGTCATTAATGCAATTTTCAAAGCATTCATGTATATATAGAGAACGCGTTTGTTCTCGGCCGGCTGGAGAGGATAATTGATGAAATACGCCTTTAATATCACCACTTATGATAAAAATATTACGTATAATTTTGTAGACATACTTTGCTGATTGGTGAATAAACATCGACCACATGATGTCTTATGAAATAAGGCTGCCATAGGTAAGAAATAATTTTATAATTATAAAAGGTACTACTTTAGGTTCTTCTATTTTGAAGGGTTTATTCTCAATCGTAGTGCACAAGAAAACATATCAATCTATTTAGGACTAATGTTCACAAAACCTTGATATGGTTGATATAGTAGAAATATAGTCACTGTGCTACAGAAGTAATATTTCAACTATTGGATATAGGGTAGAGTGGAGCTTAAAGATTCGCGAATAAAAAGGTCCATTACCAAATCTAAAAAACAAGTAAAGTTAGAATTTTTTTAGCAAAGATATTTAAAAGTAGAGGGAAAAAGATGTGAAATCAACTACCGACTCAAATCAAACAACTTCGCTATAAAGAGATAAACGGCCACGTTTATCTATAACTAAACATAATCTATCTAATCTTTTGGTTGTAAATTTAGTTAAAAAAAGCAATTTTACAAGAAATAAGTTAATAGTTATTTCAAATTTGCTGATGAATAATTCAGATAAAATACCAGATCCAGGTTATATTAGTGTTATCCTTTTAAAAAATGTAGATATATAATTTATATTTTGCATTGGGTAAATATTGTATCTATAATTTTGTAAAATCTATTTAAAATTAAAAATAAGTCATTGAATCTATTTGGCCCCTGGTTGTCCCATTTTAATCCGGATAATTGAGTAAAAAGGGATAGATGACAAATTTTAAAAAATAGTAAAAAACACGTTTCTATAATTATGAACGAACTGAACTACTGTAATGCCGTGGATCAAATTATTTACTTAACTTTTAATATATTATAGAGCATCCTATCAAGTTCTTCTTGTATAATATATCTTTAAATAAAAATGAACTTTGACAATGACATCTATAGAGCAATAAATCGTTGTGCTAATTAAAAAAATTGCCTTAATAGATATAATCAATGGTTAATATATGGCAAGTTAGAGAAACGACGCAAGTCATAAAATTCAATATCGCGGCAATGAAATGCAGTGCTCGATTAAGAATGAATCATATTGCTTTCATTTCAGAGAAAAAGAACAATCTATTCAAGCTAGCGTTCTGAAATCTCTTGTTGTTAGTTAACATTTTATATATTCGTATGGCAAATATAATTATATTTAATTTATTATTTCAGATAGCCATAATTATTGCACGTATATTTCCATTTTATCTGCAATTTTGTATTTATATATTGTTAAACTCATTTGTATTCATTTTTTAGAATTCGAACACCGCAATAAGTTAGATTTATTAACTTCACGTTGGGTAATGGTTATAGTAATAGCAATAAAATCTAAAATAATTTTTTTCATATACCTTTACGTTTCAAAGGTTTCTGAAGATTTTAGCATACCTTAAAAGGAATGGATGTACTGTGCGTGTTTGTGTATGTATGTGGTTAGTTTGGAAAATACGGGGCAAAAGGTGCCAAAAATCGTAATTCAGTTTTTGATAGAACGAAGCGTCCCATGTCAATAATTCAAAAAACATTTTACTTGTATTGATAAAATGAAGAACTAGTTAAATTTTTGGGCAGGCAAGTACACCCTTACCGCTGATCCGATAAAAAAAATAAAAATACTTACAGGCAGAAACAAATAATCATTCACTAAATAACATAATTAAAATAGAGAAATGCAAATAAACACACAAAATGAAATATATAACAGAATTAAAACAAGTGTTTACGTATATCTTGATTTATGTCACTATACAACACGAAAATTCTCACATTGAACATAATAGAAAGAAGAAGTTAAGAGCAAATGTCATATAAAGCGCAAGTAAAATATATAATGAACTGCCAATCGATATTAAGAATACCAAGGGCGACAATAATTTCGAAATGTAAAAAGGATTAAATATTATAAGAAAAAATATTATAAAGAAATTGAAGACGAAAACGATTGAAAGGATATTTAAATATAAGGCTTATTAATGTAATAATGATACAAACCACTTGGCTGTCAAAAATGATCATTATACATATGCACATCAAAATATCAGACATTTTATAGAGATTTTAATAATAAGTATAAATTTCGTTTACACTTCTATGCGTTCCGTACCAATTTTATAAAATTTAACCGTTACACTGCACCGCGGCGCATACGCGCTTCAATTATTTGTCTCTAAAATAGCTATGCAGCGTGATTACTTAAATTCGCAAAATAAATCAAAAAAGTACAAATATAACACTAAAATACAAAATAATATACTAAATATAATAAAGTAAATATGTACTTTTAAAAAAAAAATTAAAGATTCTCAAAAATCTATATTTTTTTTCAAATTTTTGAACAATTTTAAAGCTTTTAAAATTTTTAAATTAAGTTCAGCCATTTGTCTTAAGACACGATGCCATGCACCACTAGTTTCAATATTAGAGAAAAAAATTAGTTCTGTGTTTATTAACTTCCCGTAGGGCAAGTTATAGTAATCGCAAAAAAATCGAAAATGAAAAATTTTATATATCTTTACGTCTCAAAGGTTTCTGAACATTTTGGCATACCTTAGAAAAAATGGATGTATGTGTGTTGTGTGTGTGTGTGTATTCGGATACAAATTTTCGTCAACGATTTCGAGACACCGATCAACCGATTTAAAAAATTCAAAAAACATTCCATTCATATTGATAACTTATCAAGACCTGCCTTCGCCAAAAATTAATCAGCACGTCTCCTTATCAATGATAAGGAGACGTGCTGATTAATTTTTGGCGAAGGCAGGTCTAGTCGTTCCGAAGACACGGGGCAAAAAGTGCCAAAAACGGTAACTCAGTTTTTAAGAGAACGGAGCGTCCGATTTTAATAATTCAAAAAATATTTTACTTGTATTGACAAGATGAAGAATTGATCAAATTTTTATAAAGGCAGGTCTAGCGGTTTCGGAGATCTAATAAAAAAAGTAAAACAAAAAATGCTTTTTAGCGGTCAAAAATGATCATTAGACATATGCACATCAAATTATCAGATATTTTATAGGAATTTTAACAATAAGTATAAGTTTTGTTTGAATTCCTATGGGTTTGCATTCGTTAGACGGCGACGCGGCGTTACGCGCTTTGACATTTCATCTCTATACAGTGAAAGCAGTACGATTGCTTTCCAAAAAAGTTCAGAATTTCCAAAATATGTCAAAATAAAGAAAACATTTCTTTTCAAAAAAAATTTTTTTTTTAAAAAAAGTAATTTTTGTCAAATTCCTAGTTTCTTAAAAATCTAATTTTTTCGAAGTCAATTTTTTTTCAAAAATATTGATCGTTTTTAAAAAAATAATAATATTTGGTACGGGAAGTTCCAGCAATTTGCCTTAAGGCTAGATGCCATGCGCCCCACTAGAATTCAAATATCATCAGACGCAAACCAAAGCAAACGAACAAATGAGTCATATTATATTCCTAGGTTTTCCCTACGTCGAGAATTGTTTGACGTTAGGATAGTCCCGCCTGAGCGATGCGTCGGCGCCCGTGGCCCGTACGCGGCGTCGTTCTCATCTCTCGTACGCGGTGCATCTGGTGCACTGTAGACTTGTAGAGTAAGAGTATGGAGAGTGTAGAGACGAAGGGCTTCCGTGATACGCGCCAACAACTCGCCTGGCTTCTTCTTCAGAAGTAATTGACTTTAATTCCGTTTTAATCTTACTAGCTGCAGACCGCGAGTCTGAACAAGTGCCGTTGTGTCTGCTTTGGACAATGAACAACTCAGGCACTCATCCCAAAACCGTGATACGCTAAATGATAATTACATTGTTGATGTTTTGCGATAAATTAATGTTCGGTATTCATATCTCTAAATCGCTGTTTTAATACCTCTCTTTATGAATACACATATTCCCCATTTTAAACGGAAGATAAGTTCCACATAAAACCGTGTAACTCGAAAAATTCAAGCTTATAAGGGAAAACCGTGCTTAACGAAAATCACTATAATGAAGTCCTTTTTGTCAGTTTTGAACATGATGAATATGAACATACATTGAACAAAAAATAACTAGTGGTGCATGGCATCGTGCCTTAAGGCAAATTGCTGAAACTTCCCGTACCAAAAATTAAAATTTTTAAAAAAAGATTGAATTTTCTTTTAGAACTCGGGAAAAAATCGATTTTTGAGATTTTGAAAAATTTGAAAACAATTGATCTTTTTGAAAAATTAGATTTTTTTTATAATTTGAAATATTTTGGTTTTGAACTGTTTTTCAAAGGGTTCGCAATACGTTACCTGCGTAGAAACGAAATATAAAAGCGCGTGGGCACCACGTCGCAATTTAACGGATAAACATTGGTACGGAAACCATAAAAAAATAACAAAATTTGTTCTTATTATTAAAATATTTATAAAATATGTGATAATTTGATGTGCATATGTCTAATGATTATTTCGAAACCCCTAGACCTGCCGAAACTGCTAGATCAGTTCTTCATTTCGTCAATACAAATAAAATGTTTTTTAAATCATAAAAATCAGAAGCTCCGTTCTCTCAAAAAATCGTTTACGATTTTAGGCACTTTTTGCCCCGTATCTTTAAAAACGGCTTGACCTGTCAAAAACTAAACAACACGTCTCCTTATCAATACGAATCGAATGTTTTTCAAATTATTCGAATCGGTTGACCCCTGTTCTCGAAATCGTCAACGAAAATTTGTATCCGCACACACGCACACACACATACACACATACATCCATTTTTTCTAAAGTATGCCAAAATATTCAGAAATCTTTAGAACCTAAAGATATAAAAAAAATTATTTTCGATTTTTTTGCGATTACTATAACTTACTCTACTGGAAGTTGAATATATAGTATCAAGCACATTTAATTATAAAAATATTAATTTATTTCAATAATAAAACAAATATATCAAAATCCTATTTTAAATATTGCATTTTCTTTATAGGTAAAAATTAAAATTAGAAATTCATTGAAGTTGACTGCGATAAATAAGACTAAACATTCTATTTTCGTTTTGATTTTCAAACAAACTAGCTTATACATGCATAAAGTTAGTTTTGATCATAAAATTGGGAGTTCACATCATATCAACATTTTTCCATCATAGGCATAAACTATTAAAAATTCGTCAATGTAACATACTTTTGTAGTGCTGTATTTTGGCAAAACAACAATGAAAATTGTAGATATAAGAAAATTATGATTTAGAGTTTCGCGTAAATGCAAAATTAATAAATTTCGTTAAAAAAAAGTATTTCAAAAAACCGTGTAAAATCGAAAACGTGTGAAACGAGTACCGTATAAGACTGGGGACAAGTGTATTACGAGTATTATTAAGTATTTGATATTAAGTATATTTAAAAAAAATATCAATAATGGACTGTTAAATGTTTTTTATTTTATTAAATATCATAGTTATTTTACAGTGACAATGAAATGAATACGTAGTAAAATGTAGTAGACAAAGCAAACAAATGGTAGTGCCTACAACTATATAGTAGTATCTAAGCAATAATGTGCGATATCTGGCAACAGCACGTTTATATATTTGTCAATTTAATGAAAACATGTGTAATGAAGACCAATGCGCATTAGTCCGAGCAGCAATAATCAATATTGCCAAAATTTTCGGATTATTGTTTGGGGAATTGGGTATACTCGTAATAGAGTAAAGTAAATATAATTCTATCATATATTCAATCTCGAAATATTCTATCACGTACATAAAGCAAATGAATCATTATTTCTGAAGCTTTCATATAATATATAAAAAATGTAAAAGCAAAAATATCATAAAAAAAAACAAATAAACGTAGTTGTGAAGAAGGAATTTCATTCTAGGCACTATTCAAAAGTTCTGACGAGCTTTGAATATACATTAAAGCAAAGTGAGGATGATAATAAAATAAACATAGAACGAATCCTAAATGATATTTAACTCTACAAAACTACGTGAATTGCATCCCTCAAGAAATGTGTGTTATCTACACAGTTATTTTAATAGTACCACACATTCCTGAATTCGTCGAAAACGTCTGTCTTAACGTACTAAAAAAAGATCTTCCGACACAAAAAAGAAAATTTCGCGTGAGATCAAAATTATTCAAAATCGAAAATAAATAAGTACAATAACAACAAAACAAAAATTAACCAGAATAAAATATCAATAAAAAAATCAATCTAGTATCCCAAACCTTTGGAAAAACACTGGAACACATATTAAACATAGACTGCATGAATGGATTGGCTTTCAGTACACACAGGCCTTGTTCTGAGATAATCTTAAATTAATCAATTTTGTATACTCTAAGAGAAATGAGTCTGACTACGATAACACATATGTTTAACTGAACACAAATCATGTAGAAATTTAAATCATATTTAATTGGAAACTGTGAAACAAATTAAGTTAACTCATTAACGCAAAAGGAGAATAAAAGTTTGCAGTGAAAGTATTTGCAAGGAATATTCTGATAAATTACATCATTATTATATATAGGTGTAAACAATTATTGAAATCGAAAGTTAATCTTCACAAATAACCAACTAAGTTTAGGATTGAATAAATACAATTAACTTAAAATCTTTTCAACCTCTTCGCGCAAAGTGCGGAAAATGAATGAATCAACATTTCTTCTTGATTATGATACAAATCACAAATTAATAGAAAATGAGAATTTTGAAATCAAATTTTTAACTTGTCTTAAACTCAGATTTATTTTTCTAATAATTAGTATATCAATTTGAAATATTATCTGGATTATTATTTGAAATAACAAAAATGATAATAAATCTTACAAAAGATAATTCTGTGTGCTTAGATGCGCTACAATTATATTTAGAAAATCCGTGTCAATTTTCCCAGTTTTTATTTGTATCGATATGCAACCAGCCTTCTAAGTATTAGACAGAATTCTATAAATAGATAAAATTATAATTTGAGTCAAATATAAAACTGGATAAAATAATTATAGAGTTATCGAAACAGTAAACTTTATTAAACCAATACAATTAGTAATATGTAATGAACACTGACTTTACTAACTCGTCAATTTTGTATAATAAATTATAATCTATTTACAACTCTAATGAAGACATAATTTATAGAATTACTAAAGTGTAAAGTTTTCTTTTAGATATTTTTATTACACCCATAAACTTTCATGCAAGGTATCGAAATTGCTTACATGAGTTGTAAATGTTTATAAATATTGTGTAAATATAGGTACATTCACAACTTTTCACCAACGATAGTAAACGAACTAAGAATAAATAAACATTTAAAGCTCTATGCTTAATGTTTATAAATATAGATTGATGTTCGAATCGATTTTCTTAATTTTTTTAAATTACTTATTTCACTTAATAATGTGATATATTGCACAAGTATTAGTACATCCATTTAAAGATTATATGATTTAAATATTATATGAATGTTCTTAATAAAAGTCAGTGTATTCAAAAATTAGTATTAACCCTTTTCACTCGGATGCTCGAAAAATTCATATAAATCTCGGAATTCGCGTGTGGAAAAGGTTAAAATAATTAAAAAGTATTATGAATATGTTATTGTAGATATAATATAAACAATAACAATAAGCATTTGTGTTGTATGACTAGTATAAAATATCAGAATGCTCTATGGTGTAATGGTTAAACTCAAGGACTCGTGTGAACCGGGTCGTGAGCTCGAACCCCGCTCTAAACAATCTGACATCGTGCAGTAGCGATGTCCATTTTCACTTGAAAATATACCTGGAAAATATGTTACCAACTGATAATAGCTCATTTCGAGCAATGGAGTGTGAAATTGCCATGTAAAATCTCACACTATTCTTCTTGCAATTTAACTCACAAGGGAGCCCTCAGGTTTATTCTTCTGGGATTTTGATGAAACTTCGCATGGTGATAGAGTCGATAGTCAAACCGAACCTTATGAAATATTAGAGGCCTTGGAGATATAAGTTAATTATAAAAATTAATTAAAGTTGCAAAAAATAAACCGTGCGTTATATGCTCGCGTAATAGTGTTTTATTACTATATAAGTTCTATACACAGAAAAATCTGTACTTGGTAAAATTATTTTCTAAGGGTATTACAATGGTAAAATTATCTGAAGACAGAAGCCATTCCAGTTTTCGCAAAGCTTTGTAGTTTTTTGTAGAAACACGTAGGGTCTCTTCAAATGTATTGTTTAAGAGTATGTACTTTACAATACTTGATGTAAATATTATGCAACCGAAGTTAAATAAACACACGTCCATACACATAGTAGACGTACTCTTTGTTTAAATCTACTGTTCTGCTAAACACTTATTCACATGATATTCAAAAATTTCCCAAATTTACTAATTGCCCATATTTCTGAAAACCTAGTACTAAAATACTAAGATTTTTATAATATATACTAAATATAAACTATATTTCTGAAATAGACGTCGTAATGAATAATTTCCCCTTAACTCAATTTGAAACAATAATAATAGTAATAACTAAGCTAAACTACAAAAATGTTAAGAACCGTTGGCAACGACAATATTGAAAGTGAAAGATACTTTAATAGCATAAATAAATAACGATAAAACGGCATGTACAGATACGATAAGTTCTTAATTGCTAGACGCTTCTTTATAAGAGTATACAAGTTATATTTATGATCTCAAACAAACAATCTAGCCTAAATATTTTTTTTTGTATAAAACGTGCGCTTTTGTTTTATGGCACAAAAAGCAACAATAAATTTAGCATCGCGACAGTGGTGTACAAATAATCTAGTTTTATAATCAGAAAACATTTGACAACAAATAAATCCTAAACAAAGAAGTGCGTTCACACGGCGATAAAATTTTATCAAATTACGTTGTTAAAATAATGTTTGTTGGGAAATAAATGAAGCAGATTGTTAGAGAAATGAAAACATGAAATGTTATGTAAAAATTAATAGTTATTTAAATAATAAAAGTTTATTTATAAAATGTTATCAAATTCGTATAAATAATATTCTGGAATATTTGATTATATAAATTTAATTAAATATAATAATTAATAATGTCTAACAACGACTATTATTATAAAATACTAGCAATCGAAAACAAAACTGCAAATCAATGCAATATTTTCAAAACATGATAATAAAGAAATTGATACAATTAAAATAAAGCAATAAAAAAATTAAAAATATAGATAAAATTATTACAAATTCAAAAATTAAGGTGAAGCGGGATACAAAGGTCCAATTTGGCAATTATACTGTGGGAAACAAACCATCTACATCAAAACAAATAACACATATGAAACAAACAACTATCTGACTATGGTCAGTAATCACAGGCAATTAATCATTGTACAACTATGTTTTTTACTATTTTTCAAAAATGTGTCACCTGGTTCTTTTCATCCCATAGACGGGGTAAAATGGGATCCGATGTCTTATTTTCAATGTTTATTTATATTTTCAAATAATAGCTACATTATGTAACCAATGCAAAATATATATATTTTATGGGTACATTTTTTACAAAGATGATACTTTATTTAAGCTCGATCTGGTATTTTGTCAAAAATGTTCATCAGCAGATTTTTTATAACTATATTAATGTTATTAATTTAATTTATTTTATTTAATTTAAAATTGTTTTTTAAACTTAATTTTCAAAAATAAAAGAAATTGTGATCAATGTGATCAAAGCACAATGAGCGAATGTTGCATATTTTAATATCATATAAGAATATCATATTCCATTTAGAAATTGAAATTATTTCCTTCAATTCAGATCTATCAGCTACATTTTGCTAACGGCAAAATTCCACAAATGATTTATTAATCAGAAATTCGATAATAATCCATGACAAGAGCCAAAGCTAAGACCGATTACTTAAAAGCTCAAATTTAAACAGATTCATTAAATACTACTCTAATTCAGATTTGAAGAAAAACATTAATTTTGCTAAAATACAGTCTGGGTATAACATTGCTCATTATGAGTAAAGACCGGTTTCAGCTAGAATTATGTTCTACAAATTCTTGCTGAAGTATATAATTTATGGAATATGCTTTTATAGTAGTAAAATTTAGTTAAAAATATAGATAAAATTATTATTACTTTTAACTAAATTGATATTGATTCAGTATATTGATGGCTGTTGAAATTATATTCATGCTCTTAAAGATATATAAACTTTACCCAATATAGCAATAATCACAATCATTGCAATCCACTTTGAATCCAACTGAATAAACAACTCTATACTCAGAAGGTTTCGATTCAAAATAGATAAAAGAGAATTAAAAGCATTTTTAAAATCGAACACAACTAAAATACCTATATATATATATATATATATATATATATATATATATATATATATAAACATTGATAATTTCATCATATTTTATATTATCAATAGATAACTATACATAACATTTATTGCAATAATAACAATAAATATATTCCATCAACAAAGTATATGGTATGATATGATATATTACAATAATATGATTCATTCGTTCGTTATGACAATGTTAAATACTTACATTCTCTAATCCTTTTCCATTGCAAACGATCCATATTATTATGAACGACGTATTGTACAATTTAATGACTGGTTTTCTTCATTACTCAAATCATATTCAATTATAATCATGGTATTATAATTTCAAACTTTTGAATGATGCACTATGCACTAAATGATATAGGTGTGTAGACAGTTTTTATGAGAGAATAATAATGTTAATTCTTTTTTTTTAGGAAAACGACATAATAATTCACTTGAAAATCACACTAAAAAACTCAAGCTCAAAATCTCAAGTACTATTAGGTCATTAAACTATAAGTTAAAACCTTATCACAAAATGGGGTTCCTTTGAAATTTCATTGAAGTGTTTTGTGTATTTTCTCAAATCTATATCCATATCTCGTTATAGAGTAGTATTATAGCTCAGTGGAGTTCTCGGAATAGCTAAGCCGTAAAGTCAATAAACTACTTTATGTTATTTTAATTGCATCTCTTAAGTTTTAACCCGGCTGATTGCATTTGGGATTTCTAAATATAGTGCGTGTTCTACGAACACTCGAATGTTACCAAAATGCTTCGTTATCAACATTTTCTTTCCTAGAGGAGCACCGGCCAAAAGGCACAAATGGTAGTAGACAACACTAGAAGTAATTTCACGGTACTTTTCGATTAGTCATAATTAACATTGAGCAATATGCACGTTAACTGTTATTATAAAGGTCAAGCTAGAAAAGCGTTAGCTATGCAAGTTCAAAGTGAATGCAAAAATTTTCTTCTCGTTTTCTCATGAAAATTTAAATATAATAGTTACATTGCGTTTTAATGTTCGAAACAGGAAACCACTGTTATATTATGCAAAACTTTTAACTCGATTATCATTATAGGCACACTGTAGCGAATCACATACGTATCGCAACCGCTATTTAATGCATTCGAATTAATTGCACACGATTCAAATCCCCAGATGTTAAGTCTGTAGGTATTGCACAATTTTAATGTGATATCATTATATATGGATTTATGGTAAACATTCACCGGAGTCGATGGATTCCGAGTGCGTATGCGTCACTTGCCGCGGAAGTACTGCACACACCGTCGGAAGAAATAGGTATTTTGTTCTGTTCCAAAGCGACTTTGATCCCAAAGACACCACACAAAACACCGTGGCACACGAGTGCAAATGCCGTAAGAGAATTATAATGAGGCGAGGCCCAGGGTCTTTGTACATGGACTGAAACAAACGAGCTACAAGACAATGTCTAAGACCAGGTTAACGGCCAACAAAAGGAGCGGTGCACAAGCACACATTGTCTACTAAAGCCTGATACTGACTAGGACAGTGCTTCGAACCTTCAGGGGAGGATAACGACCCCCGAGATAGTTGATACCGAAACATAACTAATTGGGTGGAATTAGATAAGTT
>NW_020538781.1:0-53856 GCF_003426905.1 Ctenocephalides felis
TCGTAGTAAATTTTATCTAGTTTCTCGCTATGTAACAGAAAAGGTGTGCTTTCCCCTGATATTTGTGAATAATTTGACAAAAACCAAAAAAATGTCTCGAATTTTCTATTCATTTCTAAACAAAATAAAAGGTCGAATTCAAAGTCGTTTTATTCGAAACTTTTATATTAGGGTGTATATAACTGTTGGCATGGAATCGTAGTAAATTTTATCTAGTTTCTCGCTATGTAACAGAAAAGGGGTGCTTTTCCCTGATATTTGTGAGTAATTTGACAAAATTACAAAATTAGAAATGAATAGAAAATTCAGGACATTTTTTTGGTTTTTGTCAAATTACTCACAAATATCAGGGAAAAGCACCCCTTTTCTGTTACATAGCGAGAAACTAGATAAAATTTACTACGATTCCATGCCAACAGCTATGTACACCCCGATATAAAAGTTTCGAATGAAACGACTTTGAATTCGACCTTTTATTTTGTTTAGAAATGAATAGAAAATTCAGGACATTTTTTTGGTTTGTGTCAAATTACTCACAAATATCAGGGAAAAGCACCCCTTTTCTGTTACATAGCGGGAATCTAGATAAAATTTACTACGATTCCATGCCAACAGCTATGTACACCCCGATATAAAAGTTTCGAATGAAACGACTTTGAATTCGACCTTTTATTTTGTTTAGAAATGAATAGAAAATTCGGGACATTTTTTTGGTTTTTGTCAAATTACTCACAAATATCAGGGAAAGCACCTCCTTTCTGTTACATAGCGAGAAACTAGATAAAATTTACTACGATTCCATGCCAACAGTTATGTACACCCCGATATAAAAGTTTCGAATGAAACGACTTTGAATTCGACCTTTTATTTTGTTTAGAAATGAATAGAAAATTCGGGACATTTTTTTGGTTTTTGTCAAATTACTCACAAATATCAGGGAAAAGCACCTCCTTTCTGTTACATAGCGAGAAACTAGATAAAATTTACTACGATTCTATACCAACAGTTATATACACCCCGAAAAAATGTCCCGAATTTTCTATTCATTTCTAAACAAAATAAAAGGTCGAATTCAAAGTCGTTTCATTCGAAACTTTTATATCGGGGTGTACATAACTGTTGGCATGGAATCGTAGTAAATTTTATCTAGTTTCTCGCTATGTAACAGAAAGGAGGTGCTTTTCCCTGATATTTGTGAGTAATTTGACAAAAACCAAAAAAATGTCCCGAATTTTCTATTCATTTCTAAACAAAATAAAAGGTCGAATTCAAAGTCGTTTCATTCGAAACTTTTATATCGGGGTGTACATAACTGTTGGCATGGAATCGTAGTAAATTTTATCTAGTTTCTCGCTATGTAACAGAAAGGAGGTGCTTTCCCCTGATATTTGTGAGTAATTTGACAAAAACCAAAAAAATATCCCGAATTTTCTATTCATTTCTAAACAAAATAAAAGGTCGAATTCAAAGTCGTTTCATTCGAAACTTTTATATCGGGGTGTACATAGCTTTTTTTTTTTTTTTTTGTATAGCGAAGGAAATGCTTTTATGCATCCCAGACCGGTCTTCTGTCTGGGTATGTCGGACTCGATACCGCCCTGGTATAATACCGACTAAAACCTCCGCTTTGCCCCTGCCTCTGGTCCCCACGGAAACCGCCGCTAGGCATTACTTCGTGGGGGGAGGATCTAGAATGTTACAATTCTTAACTTGTTATAAACAATGTTATAATTCATAAACATTTTACTTATCTTTTAAATGGGCGAAGTCCCATTCGCCCTTTCTCTCTCTATAGAACGCAGGTCCATTAAAACGTCTCTCGCAAATCTGTCTATGGCGTTCCAAGCAGCTTCACTTGTCAGCATCACTTCAACAACATTACCTGGGGTAATTGTGCGTCTCAATGTCTCCTCCACATCATCCCGTAGAGCACCAAATCGCGGGCACACGAAGAACACGTGCTCAGCATCTTCGATTTCGCCCAAACAATATGGGCAATCCGGCGAGCTATCGTGCTTGAATCGGTGTAGGTAGGCTCGAAAACAGCCATGCCCCGATAGCATTTGCGTAGTATAATAGTTTACTTCGCCGTGCTTGCGACTTAGCCAGACTTTGATGTTAGGAATGAGACGATGCGTCCATCTGCCCTTTACAGCGACATCCCACAGTCGCTGCCATCGGTCAATGCTGTTCTGCCGTTCTTCTAATCTTAACTTTTCAGTACACAGTTGTTGATGTCTTCTATGGTAAATTGTCCGTCTTTCCTCTGCTAAGACTAAGAGAGGCACAGTTCCTGAAATGACGCACACTGCTTCCGCCGATATTGTGCGAAATGCGCAAGCAATTCTTATAGCACTGAGACGGTATAAGGGCCCTGCCATTCTCCTCGATTTTTGAGATTTAAGAGCATCACCCCATATGGAGATACCATATGTCAGCACTGAAGTAATAACTGACGATAGTAATATCCTTCTGGTTTGTTTAGGACCTCCAATATTAGGCATCAGTCGAGCAAGTTTCGTCCTAACTATTGACGCCTTAGCACTAACGTGTTCCACCTGTTGATTGAAATTCAAACGAGCATCAAGCATTACGCCAAGGTAACAGATGTGAGGTTTTGACGTGATCTCAAGATTTCCTATCTTTAGCTTGATGGTCTCAATTCTTTTCCTACTAGTGATAAGAACAGCTTCACTTTTTTGTTGTGCTAATTGGAGATTCATTGTTCCCATCCACCGATTAATTTTTCTGAATGTAATATCGAATAGGCTTACGATGTCATCAATTTGTTTGGAGACAACCACTATGGCAACATCGTCTGCATATGCTACTAGTTTCACACATTCTGGAAACTCTAGTCTCAAAAGGCCATCATACATAATATTCCACAGCAAAGGGCCTAGAACAGAGCCCTGCGGCACACCTCCTGTTATATTATATTCTTCTGTACCATCGCGTGAATGGTACATTAGAATTCTGTCTGTAAAGTAGCTTGCGACTATATTGCATAGGTATGCTGGCACGTTCTTGTCACGGAGTGCATTCATAATGCAATCCCAGTTTGCAGAATTAAAAGCATTTTTTATATCCAATGTAGCTACAAGGCAGTACTTTTTGGAACCCCCCTTCCATCTGGTTCCAGCAATTGCCTCCTTGGCGGTATTAACTACCAAGTTTATAGCATCGATAGTTGATCGCCCTTTGCGAAAACCATACTGATTGTCTGCTAGGATTGGATCAACTACTGCATCTATTCTTTGGTGAATTATTCTTTCAAAAATTTTACCCGCTGTATCCAGCATGCATATTGGACGATAGGATGATGGTTCATCTGGTGGTTTTTTTCCTTTGGGAATAAGCACTAGTCTTTGCTGTTTCCATTTTCGTGGAAAAACCCCTTCTTTCAGGCATGTATTATATGCATTAAGAAACATTGTCGGAGATGTCATAATTGATGTTTTCAAGGCAATATTAGGAATTCCATCTAATCCCGGTGCCTTGCTATTACCAACGCGATGACAAGCTTCCATCAGTTCTTGCAGTGTTATAAGTGGAATATTATTCTGTTCTACATGTGTTACCTGGTAGTTCAAATTAGGTTGTCGTGGAAACAAAGTAGTTACTATTTTATTCAATAGTCGTGGGCAAGTTGGTGAAGGTATTGGCTGGCTTTTGAGGCGAGACATTACAGTCTTATAAGGTCTTCCCCATGGATTTTCCTCGACTTCATCCAAAAGTTCTTTCCAGCACCTAACTTTACTATCTTTGATAGCTTTATTTAGTTGTCTACGTGCTTGTTTATATTCCACTACCAGTTGTGCAGAATTACTGAGACTAAATCCACGCTGAGAGATCCTTCTTTTCTTTAGGCACTCTTTACGAAGAGAGCTGATTTCTTCAGTCCACCAGTGCACAGATTGTCTTTGATTTATGCCATGTTTACGAGTCATACTGATATCACAGGCTTCGGTTATTCTCTCCATCAGCTCTCTAGTATGCTCATCTGCGTGTTCTGAAATTATAGGTTTGCAATTTAAGGCAACTCTCATGGCGCTTTCATCAAAAGATTTTATTTTCCACCCAATGGCTTTAGATATTTTCGCATGTCTTCTAATGTTTCTATCTGTTGATATTTCCCAGATGATTGCATTGTGGTCACTAGCAGTGTAGATATCTAATACCTCCCAATTGCAAATTCCTCTGACGAGGCTATTGCTAACAAAAGTAAGGTCTATTATTGAGCTTGCACTGCCCTTTTCAAAGGTTGGTTTATCACCACTATTAAGTAAAACCACGTCAAGTGCATTGAAGGCCTCCAAAAGTGCTTTACCTCTTGCATTAGTCTTCCTACTTCCCCAGTCTACCGCCCATGCGTTAAAGTCACCGGCTATCGCTACGGGGTGGTGTCGTTTTGCATCCTCCACAAGACGATCTAAAAAATCGACAAAATCTGGCAAAGAAAGACTAGGTGGAGCGTAACAGCTGTATAAATGTATGCCATCTAATGATGCTGCGACAAATCCTGCGTTGCTATTGTTAACAACATTTTGGAAACAAAACTTGCCTCAGGACCAAATAACGGCTTTGGTGGTACTGTCCGTTTCCCATGGCCAATATTTAGATGTTAGATGTTTGTAAGGTTCTGATAAGAGGGCAACATCAATTTTTATATCTCTTACCGTCTGCATAAGCAAGTCGTGTGCAGCCTCACAATGATTCATGTTTAGCTGTATTATCTTCATGCTTTTGCGTTCATTATTTTCTCTATGGCCTCCCTATATAGAGGACATCTGTGAGTGCCGGCATGATGTGCTACATTTTCAGAGTTTCCATTTTCAGCGCATAGTGCACATTTTGCTGCATTTATACAGTTGGCTATTTTGTGACCATCTTGTCCACATCTAAAGCATAGATTGGTCCGATTCACTTCGCTCTTGCACTGTGATCCATAATGTCCGAATAGCCAGCATTTAAAACATCGAATTGGTTTCTTGATGATTTTAATTTGACAGTTGACCCATCCAATTCGTATTTTGCTACTTGCTTTGAGCAGATCGTGTACAACTGCCGCTGGAAGAGCTACAGTAGCAATCTGGGTACCTCTATATGCCTTACGAAGCCTAATTTCTTCTGCTGGTGTGTTGCAGGCTCCCCCGGTTGCTTTTTGTAGTGCTATCTGGATATCAATTTTTGAGGTTTCATCATCAATATCCCTTATTTCTATAGTTTCTTGGTGCCCCTTATAAATAACTTCGGCCTCATCCTTTAACACACCTGCGATAATCTGTTGCAGTCCTTGGCCTTTGTCCTCACTTTTCTTAGAAATAGTTATCAACAAGTCTCCATTTCTGGTTTTGTTTATTTTCTCTACTGTCGTATTTACCTTGTCATCAGGGACATCATGTTTGATGCGACGTAATATTTCGGAATAATTAACTTTTTCGGTCGGCCGGATTAATAAGGCATTTGGTTTTGGAAAAATTCTATGATTTTTTATCATTTTATGGTTAGAGTCCTGTTCTGACAGATGTACCCTTGCTTCCTTTTTTTTCTGTTTTCTCGGCTGAACTTTATGCCAGTCATTTACCTCGATTTTTTCTTCATTACATATTTCTATGATCGTCTGACGTCTTGGCAAACCATTTTTCTCATTAACCTGATTATTGCTTATATGTTGTGAGTTTCGGTTTCTTGTGGCTTTGCTTGTGTCCTGCCGTACACTTTTTTCTATAGGGGCTGTCTCACAACATTGCACTTCATTTATCATAACTTCCGTATCATCCGTGGTTCGGCCTTTTTCCTCTAACAATTGGTTGTCTAAATCAATAAATCTTTTAATTACGGCCGCTATGTTGCCTGTTTTTATTTTCACCTCTTTATGTATGTTTGACTTTGATTTGACAATCATATGCAGTTCATTTATCAGATTCTCAAGGCACTTCAATGACTCATTCCGTTGTAAAATGACATTTTCCGGAATTATATGTGACAGTTCAGCCACTGGTTCTACTTTACTAGTCATACCGTCGCATGAGCTGGTCAGCGGGTTTCGGGCTATATCTGATATACCTGAACATAGCGTTGTGTTCAAATTATTGTGTGATTTATTGATTACATCACCAGCATTGTTTGACACTATGTCCCCACTAATGGGGATCATTTTAACAAAAATTCTACCTGCACCCAGAGGCGAGGATCACTCAGCTCACTAACTTATTAGTAACTTATTAAAACTGATGGAACTAATTATAAATTTTGTACGACAAAATAACTAATTTCTGGGTGTACATAGCTGTTGGCATGGAATCGTAGTAAATTTTATCTAGTTTCTCGCTATGTAACAGAAAAGGGGTGCTTTTCCCTGATATTTGTGAGTAATTTGACAAAAACCAAAAAAATGTCCCGAATTTTCTATTCATTTCTAAACAAAATAAAAGGTCGAATTCAAAGTCGTTTTATTCGAAACTTTTATATCGGGTGTACATAACTGTTGGCATGGAATCGTAGTAAATTTTATCTAGTTTCTCGCTATGTAACAGAAAAGGGTGCTTTTCCCTGATATTTGTGAGTAATTTGACAAAAACCAAAAAATGTCCCGAAATTTTCTATTCATTTCTAAACAAAATAAAAGGTCGAATTCAAAGTCGTTTCATTCGAAACTTTTATATCGGGGTGAACATAACTGTTGCCATGGAATCGTAGTAAATTTTATCTAGTTTCTCGCTATGTAACAGAAAAGGGTGCTTTTCCCTGATATTTGTGAGTAATTTGACAAAAACCAAAAAAATGTCCCAAATTTTCTATTCATTTCTAAACAAAATAAAAGGTCGAATTCAAAGTTTTCATTCGGTTTTTGTCAAACTTTGGCATGGAATATCGGGAAATTTTATCTGGTTTCATCGCTATGTAACAGAAAAGGGGTTTTTCCCTGATATTTGTGAAATTTGACAAAAACCATAAAAAAATGAATTTTTATTTATTTGTTTAGAAATGAATAGAAAATTCGGGACATTTTTTTGGTTTTTGTCAAATTACTCACAAATATCAGGGAAAAGCACCTCCTTTCTGTTACATAGCGAGAAACTAGATAAAATTTACTACAATTCTATACAACAGTTATATACACCCCGAAAAAATGTCCCGAATTTTCTATTATTTCTAAACAAAATAAAAGGTCGAATTCAAAGTCGTTTCATTCGAAACTTTTATATCGGGGTGTACATAACTGTTGGCATGGAATCGTAGTAAATTTTATCTAGTTTCTCGCTATGTAACAGAAAAGGGGTGCTTTTACCTGATATTTGTGAGTAATTTGACAAAAACCAAAAAATGTCCCGAATTTTCTATTCATTTCTAAACAAAATAAAAGGTCGAATTCAAAGTCGTTTCATTCGAAACTTTTATATCGGGGTGTACATAACTGTTGGCATGGAATCGTAGTAAATTTTATCTAGTTTCTCGCTATGTAACAGAAAGGAGGTGCTTTCCCCTGATATTTGTGAGTAATTTGACAAAAACCAAAAAAATATCCCGAATTTTCTATTCATTTCTAAACAAAATAAAAGGTCGAATTCAAAGTCGTTTCATTCGAAACTTTTTTATCGGGGTGTACATAACTGTTGGCATGGAATCGTAGTAAATTTTATCTAGTTTCTCGCTATGTAACAGAAAAGGGGTGCTTTTCCCTGATATTTGTGAGTAATTTGACAAAAACCAAAAAAATGTACCGAATTTTCTATTCATTTCTAAACAAAATAAAAGGTCGAATTCAAAGTCGTTTCATTCAAAACTTTTATATCGGGGTGTACATAACTGTTGGCATGGAATCGTAGTAAATTTTATCTAGTTTCTCGCTATGTAACAGAAAAGGGGTGCTTTTCTCTGATATTTGTGAGTAATTTGACAAAAACCAAAAAAATGTCCTGAATTTTCTATTCATTTCTAAACAAAATAAATGGTCGAATTCAAAGTCGTTTCATTCGAAACTTTTATATCGGGGTGTACATAACTGTTTGCATGGAATCGTAGTAAATTTTATCTAGTTTATCGCTATGTAACAGAAAAGGTGTGCTTTCCCCTGATATTTGTGAGTAATTTGACAAAAACCAAAAAAATGTCTCGAATTTTCTATTCATTTCTAAACAAAATAAAAGGTCGAATTCAAAGTCGTTTTATTCGAAACTTTATATTAGGGTGTATATAACTGTTGGCATGGAATCGTAGTAAATTTTATCTAGTTCTCGCTATGTAACAGAAAAGGGGTGCTTTTCCGATATTTTGTGAGTAATTTGACAAAAACCAAAAAAATGTCCCGAATTTTCTATTCATTTTCTAAACAAATAAAAGGTCGAATTCAAAGTCGTTTCATTCAAACTTTTTTATCGGGGTGTACACAACTGTTTGCATGGAATCGTAGTAAATTTTATCTAGTTTCTCGCTATGTAACAGAAAAGGGGTGCTTTTCCCTGATATTTGTGAGTAATTTGACAAAACCAAAAAAATGTCCTGAATTTTCTATTCATTTCTAAACAAAATAAAAGGTCGAATTCAAAGTCGTTTTATTCGAAACTTTTATATTAGGGTGTATATAACTGTTGGCATGGAATCGTAGTAAATTTTATCTAGTTTCTCGCTATGTAACAGAAAAGGGGTGCTTTTCCCTGATATTTGTGAGTAATTTGACAAAAACCAAAAAAATGTCCCGAATTTTCTATTCATTTCTAAACAAAATAAAAGGTCGAATTCAAAGTCGTTTCATTCAAAACTTTTATATCGGGGTGTACATAACTGTTGGCATGGAATCGTAGTAAATTTTATCTAGTTTCTCGCTATGTAACAGAAAAGGTGTGCTTTCCCCTTGATATTTGTGAGTAATTTGACAAAAACCAAAAATGTCTCGAATTTTCTATTCATTTCTAAACAAAATAAAAGGTCGAATTCAAAGTCGTTTTATTCGAAACTTTTATATTAGGGTGTATATAACTGTTGGCATGGAATCGTAGTAAATTTTATCTAGTTTCTCGCTATGTAACAGAAAAGGGGTGCTTTTCCCTGATATTTGTGAGTAATTTGACAAAAACCAAAAAAATGTCCCGAATTTTCTATTCATTTCTAAACAAAATAAAAGGTCGAATTCAAAGTCGTTTCATTCAAAACTTTTATATCGGGGTGTACATAACTGTTGGCATGGAATCGTAGTAAATTTTATCTAGTTTCTCGCTATGTAACAGAAAAGGGGTGCTTTTCTCTGATATTTGTGAGTAATTTGACAAAAACCAAAAAATGTCCTGAATTTTCTATTCATTTCTAAACAAAATAAAAGGTCGAATTCAAAGTCGTTTCATTCGAAACTTTTATATCGGGGTGTACATAACTGTTGGCATGGAATCGTAGTAAATTTTATCTAGTTTCTCGCTATGTAACAGAAAGGTGTGCTTTCCCCTGATATTTGTGAGTAATTTGACAAAAACAAAAAAAATGTCTCGAATTTTTCTATTCATTTCTAAACAAATAAAAGGTCGAATTCAAAGTCGTTTTATTCGAAACTTTTATATTAGGGTGTATATAACTGTTGGCATGGAATCGTAGTAAATTCATCTAGTTTCTCGCTATGTAACAGAAAAGGGGTGCTTTTTCCCTGATATTTGTGAGTAATTTGACAAAACCAAAAAACAATGTCTCGAATTTTCTATTCATTTCTAAACAAAATAAAAGGTCGAATTCAAAGTCGTTCATTCAAAACTTTTTATCGGGGTGTACATAACTGGTTGGCATGGAATCGTAGTAAATTTTATCTAGTTTCTCGCTATGTAACAGAAAAGGGGTGCTTTTCCCTGATATTTGTGAGTAATTTGACAAAAACCAAAAAATGTCCGAATTTTCTATTCATTTCTAAACAAAATAAAAGGTCGAATTCAAAGTCGTTTCATTCAAACTTTTATATCGGGTGTACATAACTGTTGGCATGGAATCGTAGTAAATTTTATCTAGTTTCTCGCTATGTAACAGAAAAGGGTGCTTTTCTCTGATATTTGTGAGTAATTTGACAAAAACCAAAAAAATGTCCTGAATTTTCTATTCATTTCTAAACAAAATAAAAGGTCGAATTCAAAGTCGTTTCATTCGAAACTTTTTATATCGGGGTGTACATAACTGTTGGCATGGAATCGTAGTAAATTTTATCTAGTTTCTCGCTATGTAACAGAAAGGGGTGCTTTCCCCTGATATTTGTGAGTAATTTGACAAAAACCAAAAAATGTCCCGAATTTTCTATTCATTTCTAAACAAATAAAAGGTCGAATTCAAAGTCGTTTTATTCAAAACTTTTATATCGGGTGTATATAACTGTTGGCATGGAATCGTAGTAAATTTTATCTAGTTTCTCGCTATGTAACAGAAAAGGGGTGCTTTTCCCTGATATTTGTGAGTAATTTGACAAAAACCAAAAAAATGTCCCGAATTTTCTATTCATTTCTAAACAAAAAAAAAGGTCGAATTCAAAGTCGTTTCATTCAAAAACTTTTTATCGGGGTGTACATAACTGTTGGCATGGAATCGTAGTAAATTTTATCTAGTTTCTCGCTATGTAACAGAAAAGGGGTGCTTTTCCCTGATATTTGTGAGTAATTTGACAAAAACCAAAAAATGTCCCGAATTTTCTATTCATTTCTAAACAAAATAAAAGGTCGAATTCAAAGTCGTTTCATTCGAAACTTTTATATCGGGGTGTACATAACTGTTGGCATGGAATCGTAGTAAATTTTATCTAGTTTCTCGCTATGTAACAGAAAAGGGGTGCTTTTCCCTGATATTTGTGAGTAATTTGACAAAAACCAAAAAATGTCCCGAATTTTCTATTCATTTCTAAACAAAATAAAAGGTCGAATTCAAAGTCGTTTCATTCGAAACTTTTTTATCGGGGTGTACATAACTGTTGGCATGGAATCGTAGTAAATTTTATCTAGTTTCTCGCTATGTAACAGAAAAGGGGTGCTTTTCCCTGATATTTGTGAGTAATTTGACAAAAACCAAAAAAATGTCCCGAATTTTCTATTCATTTCTAAACAAAATAAAAGGTCGAATTCAAAGTCGTTTCATTCGAAACTTTTATATCGGGGTGTATATAACTGTTGGCATGGAATCGTAGTAAATTTTATCTAGTTTCTCGCTATGTAACAGAAAAGGGGTGCTTTTCCCTGATATTTGTGAGTAATTTGACAAAAACCAAAAAATGTCCCGAATTTTCTATTCATTTCTAAACAAAATAAAAGGTCGAATTCAAAGTCGTTTCATTCGAAACTTTTATATCGGGTGTACATAACTGTTGGCATGGAATCGTAGTAAATTTTATCTAGTTTCTCGCTATGTAACAGAAAAGGTGTGCTTTCCCTGATATTTGTGAGTAATTTGACAAAAACCAAAAAAATGTCTCGAATTTTCTATTCATTTCTAAACAAAATAAAAGGTCGAATTCAAAGTCGTTTTATTCGAAACTTTTATATTAGGGTGTATATAACTGTTGGCATGGAATCGTAGTAAATTTTATCTAGTTTCTCGCTATGTAACAGAAAAGGGGTGCTTTCCCTGATATTTGTGAGTAATTTGACAAAAACCAAAAAAATGTCCCGAATTTTCTATTCATTTCTAAACAAAATAAAAGGTCGAATTCAAAGTCGTTTCATTCAAAACTTTTATATCGGGGTGTACATAACTGTTGCATGGAATCGTAGTAAATTTTATCTAGTTTCTCTCGCTATGTAACAGAAAAGGGGTGCTTTTCTCTCCTGATATTTGTGAGTAATTTGACAAAAACAAAAAAAATGTCCTGAATTTTCTATTCATTTCTAAACAAAATAAAAGGTCGAATTCAAAGTCGTTTCATTCGAAACTTTTATATCGGGGTGTACATAACTGTTGCATGGAATCGTAGTAAATTTTATCTAGTTTCTCGCTATGTAACAGAAAAGGTGTGCTTTCCCTGATATTTGTGAGTAATTTGACAAAAACAAAAAAATGTCTCGAATTTTCTATTCATTTCTAAACAAAATAAAAGGTCGAATTCAAAGTCGTTTTATTCGAAACTTTTATATCGGGTGTATATAACTGTTGGCATGGAATCGTAGTAAATTTTATCTAGTTTCTCGCTATGTAACAGAAAAGGGTGCTTTTCCCTGATATTTGTGAGTAATTTGACAAAAACCAAAAAAATGTCCGAATTTTCTATTCATTTCTAAACAAAATAAAAGGTCGAATTCAAAGTCGTTTCATTCAAAACTTTTATATCGGGTGTACATAACTGTTGGCATGGAATCGTAGTAAATTTTATCTAGTTTCTCGCTATGTAACAGAAAAGGGGTGCTTTCCCCTGATATTTGTGAGTAATTTGACAAAAACCAAAAAAATGTCCCGAATTTTCTATTCATTTCTAAACAAAATAAAAGGTCGAATTCAAAGTCGTTTCATTCGAAACTTTTATATCGGGTGTACATAACTGTTGGCATGGAATCGTAGTAAATTTTATCTAGTTTCTCGCTATGTAACAGAAAAGGTGTGCTTTCCCCTGATATTTGTGAGTAATTTGACAAAAACCAAAAAAATGTCTCGAATTTTCTATTCATTTCTAAACAAAATAAAAGGTCGAATTCAAAGTCGTTTTATTCGAAACTTTTATATTAGGGTGTATATAACTGTTGGCATGGAATCGTAGTAAATTTTATCTAGTTTCTCGCTATGTAACAGAAAAGGGGTGCTTTTCCCTGATATTTGTGAGTAATTTGACAAAAACCAAAAAAATGTCCCGAATTTTCTATTCATTTCTAAACAAAATAAAAGGTCGAATTCAAAGTCGTTTCATTCGAAACTTTTTATCGGGTGTACATAACTGTTGGCATGGAATCGTAGTAAATTTTATCTAGTTTCTCGCTATGTAACAGAAAAGGGGTGCTTTTCCCTGATATTTGTGAGTAATTTGACAAAAACCAAAAAAATGTCCCGAATTTTCTATTCATTTCTAAACAAAATAAAAGGTCGAATTCAAAGTCGTTTCATTCAAAACTTTTATATCGGGGTGTACATAACTGTTGGCATGGAATCGTAGTAAATTTTATCTAGTTTCTCGCTATGTAACAGAAAAGGTGTGCTTTCCCCTGATATTTGTGAGTAATTTGACAAAAACCAAAAAAATGTCTCGAATTTTCTATTCATTTCTAAACAAAATAAAAGGTCGAATTCAAAGTCGTTTTATTCGAAACTTTTATATTAGGGTGTATATAACTGTTGGCATGGAATCGTAGTAAATTTTATCTAGTTTCTCGCTATGTAACAGAAAAGGGGTGCTTTTCCCTGATATTTGTGAGTAATTTGACAAAAACCAAAAAAATGTCCCGAATTTTCTATTCATTTCTAAACAAAATAAAAGGTCGAATTCAAAGTCGTTTCATTCAAAACTTTTTATACCGGGTGTACATAACTGTTGGCATGGAATCGTAGTAAATTTTATCTAGTTTCTCGCTATGTAACAGAAAAGGAGTGCTTTTCCCTGATATTTGTGAGTAATTTGACAAAAACCAAAAAAATGTCCCGAATTTTCTATTCATTTCTAAACAAAATAAAAGGTCGAATTCAAAGTCGTTTCATTCAAAACTTTTATATCGGGGTGTACATAACTGTTGGCATGGAATCGTAGTAAATTTTATCTAGTTTCTCGCTATGTAACAGAAAAGGGGTGCTTTTCTCTGATATTTGTGAGTAATTTGACAAAAACCAAAAAAATGTCCTGAATTTTCTATTCATTTCTAAACAAAATAAAAGGTCGAATTCAAAGTCGTTTCATTCGAAACTTTTATATCGGGGTGTACATAACTGTTGGCATGGAATCGTAGTAAATTTTATCTAGTTTCTCGCTATGTAACAGAAAAGGTGTGCTTTCCCCTGATATTTGTGAGTAATTTGACAAAAACCAAAAAAATGTCTCGAATTTTCTATTCATTTCTAAACAAAATAAAAGGTCGAATTCAAAGTCGTTTTGTTTTATTTCGAAACTTTTATATGGGTATATAACTGTTGGCATGGAATCGTAGTAAATTTTATCTTTTCTCGCTATGTAACAGAAAGGGGTGCTTTTCCCTGATATTTGTGAGTAATTTGACAAAAACCAAAAAAATGTCCCAAATTTTCTATTCATTTCTAAACAAAATAAAAGGTCGAATTCAAAGTCGTTTCATTCAAAACTTTTTATCGGGGTGTACATAACTGTTGGCATGGAATCGTAGTAAATTTTATCTAGTTTCTCGCTATGTAACAGAAAAGGGGTGCTTTTCCCTGATATTTGTGAGTAATTTGACAAAAACCAAAAAAATGTCCCGAATTTTCTATTCATTTCTAAACAAAATAAAAGGTCGAATTCAAAGTCGTTTCATTCAAAACTTTTATATCGGGGTGTACATAACTGTTGGCATGGAATCGTAGTAAATTTTATCTAGTTTCTCGCTATGTAACAGAAAAGGGGTGCTTTTCTCTGATATTTGTGAGTAATTTGACAAAAACCAAAAAAATGTCCTGAATTTTCTATTCATTTCTAAACAAAATAAAAGGTCGAATTCAAAGTCGTTTCATTCGAAACTTTTATATCGGGGTGTACATAACTGTTTGCATGGAATCGTAGTAAATTTTATCTAGTTTCTCGCTATGTAACAGAAAAGTGTGCTTTCCCCCCTGATATTTGTGAGTAATTTGACAAAAACCAAAAAAATGTCTCGAATTTTCTATTCATTTCTAAACAAAATAAAAGGTCGAATTCAAAGTCGTTTTATTCGAAACTTTTATATTAGGGTGTATATAACTGTTGGCATGGAATCGTAGTAAATTTTATCTAGTTTCTCGCTATGTAACAGAAAAGGGGTGCTTTTTCCTGATATTTGTGAGTAATTTGACAAAAACCAAAAAAATGTCCCGAATTTTCTATTCATTTCTAAACAAAATAAATAGAAAATTCGGGACATTTTTTTGGTTTTTGTCAAATTACTCACAAATATCAGGGAAAAGCACCCCTTTTCTGTTACATAGCGAGAAACCAGATAAAATTTACTACAATTCCATGCCAACAGTTATGTACACAAAAATTTTCTCACGTCAGAAATTAGTTATTTTGTCGTACAAAATTTATAATTAGTTCCATCAGTTTTAATAAGTTACTAATAAGTTAGTGAGCTGAGTGATCCTCGCCTCTGGGTGCAGGTAGAATTTTTGTTAAAATGATCCCCATTAGTGGGGACATAGTGTCAAACAATGCTGGTGATGTAATCAATAAATCACACAATAATTTGAACACAACGCTATGTTCAGGTATATCAGATATAGCCCGAAACCCGCTGACCAGCTCATGCGACGGTATGACTAGTAAAGTAGAACCAGTGGCTGAACTGTCACATATAATTCCGGAAAATGTCATTTTACAACGGAATGAGTCATTGAAGTGCCTTGAGAATCTGATAAATGAACTGCATATGATTGTCAAATCAAAGTCAAACATACATAAAGAGGTGAAAATAAAAACAGGCAACATAGCGGCCGTAATTAAAAGATTTATTGATTTAGACAACCAATTGTTAGAGGAAAAAGGCCGAACCACGGATGATACGGAAGTTATGATAAATGAAGTGCAATGTTGTGAGACAGCCCCTATAGAAAAAAGTGTACGGCAGGACACAAGCAAAGCCACAAGAAACCGAAACTCACAACATATAAGCAATAATCAGGTTAATGAGAAAAATGGTTTGCCAAGACGTCAGACGATCATAGAAATATGTAATGAAGAAAAAATCGAGGTAAATGACTGGCATAAAGTTCAGCCGAGAAAACAGAAAAAAAAGGAAGCAAGGGTACATCTGTCAGAACAGGACTCTAACCATAAAATGATAAAAAATCATAGAATTTTTCCAAAACCAAATGCCTTATTAATCCGGCCGACCGAAAAAGTTAATTATTCCGAAATATTACGTCGCATCAAACATGATGTCCCTGATGACAAGGTAAATACGACAGTAGAGAAAATAAACAAAACCAGAAATGGAGACTTGTTGATAACTATTTCTAAGAAAAGTGAGGACAAAGGCCAAGGACTGCAACAGATTATCGCAGGTGTGTTAAAGGATGAGGCCGAAGTTATTTATAAGGGGCACCAAGAAACTATAGAAATAAGGGATATTGATGATGAAACCTCAAAAATTGATATCCAGATAGCACTACAAAAAGCAACCGGGGGAGCCTGCAACACACCAGCAGAAGAAATTAGGCTTCGTAAGGCATATAGAGGTACCCAGATTGCTACTGTAGCTCTTCCAGCGGCAGTTGTACACGATCTGCTCAAAGAAAGTAGCAAAATACGAATTGGATGGGTCAACTGTCAAATTAAAATCATCAAGAAACCAATTCGATGTTTTAAATGCTGGCTATTCGGACATTATGGATCACAGTGCAAGAGCGAAGTGAATCGGACCAATCTATGCTTTAGATGTGGACAAGATGGTCACAAAATAGCCAACTGTATAAATGCAGCAAAATGTGCACTATGCGCTGAAAATGGAAACTCTGAAAATGTAGCACATCATGCCGGCACTCACAGATGTCCTCTATATAGGGAGGCCATAGAGAAAATAATGAACGCAAAAGCATGAAGATAATACAGCTAAACATGAATCATTGTGAGGCTGCACACGACTTGCTTATGCAGACGGTAAGAGATATAAAAATTGATGTTGCCCTCTTATCAGAACCTTACAAACATCTAACATCTAAATATTGGCCATGGGAAACGGACAGTACCACCAAAGCCGTTATTTGGTCCTGAGGCAAGTTTTGTTTCCAAAATGTTGTTAACAATAGCAACGCAGGATTTGTCGCAGCATCATTAGATGGCATACATTTATACAGCTGTTACGCTCCACCTAGTCTTTCTTTGCCAGATTTTGTCGATTTTTTAGATCGTCTTGTGGAGGATGCAAAACGACACCACCCCGTAGCGATAGCCGGTGGCTTTAACGCATGGGCGGTAGACTGGGGAAGTAGGAAGACTAATGCAAGAGGTAAAGCACTTTTGGAGGCCTTCAATGCACTTGACGTGGTTTTACTTAATAGTGGTGATAAACCAACCTTTGAAAAGGGCAGTGCAAGCTCAATAATAGACCTTACTTTTGTTAGCAATAGCCTCGTCAGAGGAATTTGCAATTGGGAGGTATTAGATATCTACACTGCTAGTGACCACAATGCAATCATCTGGGAAATATCAACAGATAGAAACATTAGAAGACATGCGAAAATATCTAAAGCCATTGGGTGGAAAATAAAATCTTTTGATGAAAGCGCCATGAGAGTTGCCTTAAATTGCAAACCTATAATTTCAGAACACGCAGATGAGCATACTAGAGAGCTGATGGAGAGAATAACCGAAGCCTGTGATATCAGTATGACTCGTAAACATGGCATAAATCAAAGACAATCTGTGCACTGGTGGACTGAAGAAATCAGCTCTCTTCGTAAAGAGTGCCTAAAGAAAAGAAGGATCTCTCAGCGTGGATTTAGTCTCAGTAATTCTGCACAACTGGTAGTGGAATATAAACAAGCACGTAGACAACTAAATAAAGCTATCAAAGATAGTAAAGTTAGGTGCTGGAAAGAACTTTTGGATGAAGTCGAGGAAAATCCATGGGGAAGACCTTATAAGACTGTAATGTCTCGCCTCAAAAGCCAGCCAATACCTTCACCAACTTGCCCACGACTATTGAATAAAATAGTAACTACTTTGTTTCCACGACAACCTAATTTGAACTACCAGGTAACACATGTAGAACAGAATAATATTCCACTTATAACACTGCAAGAACTGATGGAAGCTTGTCATCGCGTTGGTAATAGCAAGGCACCGGGATTAGATGGAATTCCTAATATTGCCTTGAAAACATCAATTATGACATCTCCGACAATGTTTCTTAATGCATATAATACATGCCTGAAAGAAGGGGTTTTTCCACGAAAATGGAAACAGCAAAGACTAGTGCTTATTCCCAAAGGAAAAAAACCACCAGATGAACCATCATCCTATCGTCCAATATGCATGCTGGATACAGCGGGTAAAATTTTTGAAAGAATAATTCACCAAAGAATAGATGCAGTAGTTGATCCAATCCTAGCAGACAATCAGTATGGTTTTCGCAAAGGGCGATCAACTATCGATGCTATAAACTTGGTAGTTAATACCGCCAAAGAGGCAATTGCTGGAACCAGATGGAAGGGGGGTTCCAAAAAGTACTGCCTTGTAGCTACATTGGATATAAAAAATGCTTTTAATTCTGCAAACTGGGATTGCATTATGAATGCACTCCGTGACAAGAACGTGCCAGCATACCTATGCAATATAGTCGCAAGCTACTTTACAGACAGAATTCTAATGTACCATT
Source organism: Ctenocephalides felis (assembly GCF_003426905.1). NCBI lineage: Eukaryota > Metazoa > Arthropoda > Insecta > Siphonaptera > Pulicidae > Ctenocephalides > Ctenocephalides felis. Next base: position 18,453 of record NW_020538781.1, read on the forward strand.
CACGCGATGGTACAGAAGAATATAATATAACAGGAGGTGTGCCGCAGGGCTCTGTTCTAGGCCCTTTGCTGTGGAATATTATGTATGATGGCCTTTTGAGACTAGAGTTTCCAGAATGTGTGAAACTAGTAGCATATGCAGACGATGTTGCCATAGTGGTTGTCTCCAAACAAATTGATGACATCGTATGCCTATTCGATATTACATTCAGAAAAATTAATCGGTGGATGGGAACAATGAATCTCCAATTAGCACAACAAAAAAGTGAAGCTGTTCTTATCACTAGTAGGAAAAGAATTGAGACCATCAAGCTAAAGATAGGAAATCTTGAGATCACGTCAAAACCTCACATCTGTTACCTTGGCGTAATGCTTGATGCTCGTTTGAATTTCAATCAACAGGTGGAACACGTTAGTGCTAAGGCGTCAATAGTTAGGACGAAACTTGCTCGACTGATGCCTAATATTGGAGGTCCTAAACAAACCAGAAGGATATTACTATCGTCAGTTATTACTTCAGTGCTGACATATGGTATCTCCATATGGGGTGATGCTCTTAAATCTCAAAAATCGAGGAGAATGGCAGGGCCCTTATACCGTCTCAGTGCTATAAGAATTGCTTGCGCATTTCGCACAATATCGGCGGAAGCAGTGTGCGTCATTTCAGGAACTGTGCCTCTCTTAGTCTTAGCAGAGGAAAGACGGACAATTTACCATAGAAGACATCAACAACTGTGTACTGAAAAGTTAAGATTAGAAGAACGGCAGAACAGCATTGACCGATGGCAGCGACTGTGGGATGTCGCTGTAAAGGGCAGATGGACGCATCGTCTCATTCCTAACATCAAAGTCTGGCTAAGTCGCAAGCACGGCGAAGTAAACTATTATACTACGCAAATGCTATCGGGGCATGGCTGTTTTCGAGCCTACCTACACCGATTCAAGCACGATAGCTCGCCGGATTGCCCATATTGTTTGGGCGAAATCGAAGATGCTGAGCACGTGTTCTTCGTGTGCCCGCGATTTGGTGCTTTACGGGATGATGTGGAGGAGACATTGAGACGCACAATTACCCCAGGTAATGTTGTTGAAGTGATGCTGACAAGTGAAGCTGCTTGGAACGCCATAGACAGATTTGCGAGAGACGTTTTAATGGACCTGCGTTCTATAGAGAGAGAAAGGGCGAATGGGACTTCGCCCATTTAAAAGATAAGTAAAATGTTTATGAATTATAACATTGTTTATAACAAGTTAAGAATTGTAACATTCTAGATCCTCCCCCCACGAAGTAATGCCTAGCGGCGGTTTCCGTGGGGACCAGAGGCAGGGGCAAAGCGGAGGTTTTAGTCGGTATTATACCAGGGCGGTATCGAGTCCGACATACCCAGACAGAAGACCGGTCTGGGATGCATAAAAGCATTTCCTTCGCTATACAAAAAAAAAAAAAAGCTATGTTCACCCCGATATAAAAGTTTCGAATGAAACGACTTTGAATTCGACCTTTTATTTTGTTTAGAAATGAATAGAAATTTCAGGACATTTTTTTGGTTTTTGTCAAATTACTCACAAATATCAGGGGAAAGCTTCTTTTTCTGTTACATAGCGAGAAACAAGATAAAATTTACTACGATTCCATGCCAACAGTTATATACACTCCGATATAAAAGTTTCGAATAAAACGACTTTGAATTCGACCTTTTATTTTGTTTAGAAATGAATAGAAAATTCGGGACATTTTTTTGGTTTTTGTCAAATTACTCACAAATATCAGGGAAAAGCACCCCTTTTCTGTTACATAGCGAGAAACGAGATAAAATTTACTACGATTCCATGCCAACAGCTATGTACACCCAGAAATTAGTTATTTTGTCGTACAAAATTTATAATTAGTTCCATCAGTTTTAATAAGTTACTAATAAGTTAGTGAGCTGAGTGATCCTCGCCTCTGGGTGCAGGTAGAATTTTTGTTAAAATGATCCCCATTAGTGGGGACATAGTGTCAAACAATGCTGGTGATGTAATCAATAAATCACACAATAATTTGAACACAACGCTATGTTCAGGTATATCAGATATAGCCCGAAACCCGCTGACCAGCTCATGCGACGGTATGACTAGTAAAGTAGAACCAGTGGCTGAACTGTCACATATAATTCCGGAAAATGTCATTTTACAACGGAATGAGTCATTGAAGTGCCTTGAGAATCTGATAAATGAACTGCATATGATTGTCAAATCAAAGTCAAACATACATAAAGAGGTGAAAATAAAAACAGGCAACATAGCGGCCGTAATTAAAAGATTTATTGATTTAGACAACCAATTGTTAGAGGAAAAAGGCCGAACCACGGATGATACGGAAGTTATGATAAATGAAGTGCAATGTTGTGAGACAGCCCCTATAGAAAAAAGTGTACGGCAGGACACAAGCAAAGCCACAAGAAACCGAAACTCACAACATATAAGCAATAATCAGGTTAATGAGAAAAATGGTTTGCCAAGACGTCAGACGATCATAGAAATATGTAATGAAGAAAAAATCGAGGTAAATGACTGGCATAAAGTTCAGCCGAGAAAACAGAAAAAAAAGGAAGCAAGGGTACATCTGTCAGAACAGGACTCTAACCATAAAATGATAAAAAATCATAGAATTTTTCCAAAACCAAATGCCTTATTAATCCGGCCGACCGAAAAAGTTAATTATTCCGAAATATTACGTCGCATCAAACATGATGTCCCTGATGACAAGGTAAATACGACAGTAGAGAAAATAAACAAAACCAGAAATGGAGACTTGTTGATAACTATTTCTAAGAAAAGTGAGGACAAAGGCCAAGGACTGCAACAGATTATCGCAGGTGTGTTAAAGGATGAGGCCGAAGTTATTTATAAGGGGCACCAAGAAACTATAGAAATAAGGGATATTGATGATGAAACCTCAAAAATTGATATCCAGATAGCACTACAAAAAGCAACCGGGGGAGCCTGCAACACACCAGCAGAAGAAATTAGGCTTCGTAAGGCATATAGAGGTACCCAGATTGCTACTGTAGCTCTTCCAGCGGCAGTTGTACACGATCTGCTCAAAGCAAGTAGCAAAATACGAATTGGATGGGTCAACTGTCAAATTAAAATCATCAAGAAACCAATTCGATGTTTTAAATGCTGGCTATTCGGACATTATGGATCACAGTGCAAGAGCGAAGTGAATCGGACCAATCTATGCTTTAGATGTGGACAAGATGGTCACAAAATAGCCAACTGTATAAATGCAGCAAAATGTGCACTATGCGCTGAAAATGGAAACTCTGAAAATGTAGCACATCATGCCGGCACTCACAGATGTCCTCTATATAGGGAGGCCATAGAGAAAATAATGAACGCAAAAGCATGAAGATAATACAGCTAAACATGAATCATTGTGAGGCTGCACACGACTTGCTTATGCAGACGGTAAGAGATATAAAAATTGATGTTGCCCTCTTATCAGAACCTTACAAACATCTAACATCTAAATATTGGCCATGGGAAACGGACAGTACCACCAAAGCCGTTATTTGGTCCTGAGGCAAGTTTTGTTTCCAAAATGTTGTTAACAATAGCAACGCAGGATTTGTCGCAGCATCATTAGATGGCATACATTTATACAGCTGTTACGCTCCACCTAGTCTTTCTTTGCCAGATTTTGTCGATTTTTTAGATCGTCTTGTGGAGGATGCAAAACGACACCACCCCGTAGCGATAGCCGGTGACTTTAACGCATGGGCGGTAGACTGGGGAAGTAGGAAGACTAATGCAAGAGGTAAAGCACTTTTGGAGGCCTTCAATGCACTTGACGTGGTTTTACTTAATAGTGGTGATAAACCAACCTTTGAAAAGGGCAGTGCAAGCTCAATAATAGACCTTACTTTTGTTAGCAATAGCCTCGTCAGAGGAATTTGCAATTGGGAGGTATTAGATATCTACACTGCTAGTGACCACAATGCAATCATCTGGGAAATATCAACAGATAGAAACATTAGAAGACATGCGAAAATATCTAAAGCCATTGGGTGGAAAATAAAATCTTTTGATGAAAGCGCCATGAGAGTTGCCTTAAATTGCAAACCTATAATTTCAGAACACGCAGATGAGCATACTAGAGAGCTGATGGAGAGAATAACCGAAGCCTGTGATATCAGTATGACTCGTAAACATGGCATAAATCAAAGACAATCTGTGCACTGGTGGACTGAAGAAATCAGCTCTCTTCGTAAAGAGTGCCTAAAGAAAAGAAGGATCTCTCAGCGTGGATTTAGTCTCAGTAATTCTGCACAACTGGTAGTGGAATATAAACAAGCACGTAGACAACTAAATAAAGCTATCAAAGATAGTAAAGTTAGGTGCTGGAAAGAACTTTTGGATGAAGTCGAGGAAAATCCATGGGGAAGACCTTATAAGACTGTAATGTCTCGCCTCAAAAGCCAGCCAATACCTTCACCAACTTGCCCACGACTATTGAATAAAATAGTAACTACTTTGTTTCCACGACAACCTAATTTGAACTACCAGGTAACACATGTAGAACAGAATAATATTCCACTTATAACACTGCAAGAACTGATGGAAGCTTGTCATCGCGTTGGTAATAGCAAGGCACCGGGATTAGATGGAATTCCTAATATTGCCTTGAAAACATCAATTATGACATCTCCGACAATGTTTCTTAATGCATATAATACATGCCTGAAAGAAGGGGTTTTTCCACGAAAATGGAAACAGCAAAGACTAGTGCTTATTCCCAAAGGAAAAAAACCACCAGATGAACCATCATCCTATCGTCCAATATGCATGCTGGATACAGCGGGTAAAATTTTTGAAAGAATAATTCACCAAAGAATAGATGCAGTAGTTGATCCAATCCTAGCAGACAATCAGTATGGTTTTCGCAAAGGGCGATCAACTATCGATGCTATAAACTTGGTAGTTAATACCGCCAAGGAGGCAATTGCTGGAACCAGATGGAAGGGGGGTTCCAAAAAGTACTGCCTTGTAGCTACATTGGATATAAAAAATGCTTTTAATTCTGCAAACTGGGATTGCATTATGAATGCACTCCGTGACAAGAACGTGCCAGCATACCTATGCAATATAGTCGCAAGCTACTTTACAGACAGAATTCTAATGTACCATTCACGCGATGGTACAGAAGAATATAATATAACAGGAGGTGTGCCGCAGGGCTCTGTTCTAGGCCCTTTGCTGTGGAATATTATGTATGATGGCCTTTTGAGACTAGAGTTTCCAGAATGTGTGAAACTAGTAGCATATGCAGACGATGTTGCCATAGTGGTTGTCTCCAAACAAATTGATGACATCGTAAGCCTATTCGATATTACATTCAGAAAAATTAATCGGTGGATGGGAACAATGAATCTCCAATTAGCACAACAAAAAAGTGAAGCTGTTCTTATCACTAGTAGGAAAAGAATTGAGACCATCAAGCTAAAGATAGGAAATCTTGAGATCACGTCAAAACCTCACATCTGTTACCTTGGCGTAATGCTTGATGCTCGTTTGAATTTCAATCAACAGGTGGAACACGTTAGTGCTAAGGCGTCAATAGTTAGGACGAAACTTGCTCGACTGATGCCTAATATTGGAGGTCCTAAACAAACCAGAAGGATATTACTATCGTCAGTTATTACTTCAGTGCTGACATATGGTATCTCCATATGGGGTGATGCTCTTAAATCTCAAAAATCGAGGAGAATGGCAGGGCCCTTATACCGTCTCAGTGCTATAAGAATTGCTTGCGCATTTCGCACAATATCGGCGGAAGCAGTGTGCGTCATTTCAGGAACTGTGCCTCTCTTAGTCTTAGCAGAGGAAAGACGGACAATTTACCATAGAAGACATCAACAACTGTGTACTGAAAAGTTAAGATTAGAAGAACGGCAGAACAGCATTGACCGATGGCAGCGACTGTGGGATGTCGCTGTAAAGGGCAGATGGACGCATCGTCTCATTCCTAACATCAAAGTCTGGCTAAGTCGCAAGCACGGCGAAGTAAACTATTATACTACGCAAATGCTATCGGGGCATGGCTGTTTTCGAGCCTACCTACACCGATTCAAGCACGATAGCTCGCCGGATTGCCCATATTGTTTGGGCGAAATCGAAGATGCTGAGCACGTGTTCTTCGTGTGCCCGCGATTTGGTGCTCTACGGGATGATGTGGAGGAGACATTGAGACGCACAATTACCCCAGGTAATGTTGTTGAAGTGATGCTGACAAGTGAAGCTGCTTGGAACGCCATAGACAGATTTGCGAGAGACGTTTTAATGGACCTGCGTTCTATAGAGAGAGAAAGGGCGAATGGGACTTCGCCCATTTAAAAGATAAGTAAAATGTTTATGAATTATAACATTGTTTATAACAAGTTAAGAATTGTAACATTCTAGATCCTCCCCCCACGAAGTAATGCCTAGCGGCGGTTTCCGTGGGGACCAGAGGCAGGGGCAAAGCGGAGGTTTTAGTCGGTATTATACCAGGGCGGTATCGAGTCCGACATACCCAGACAGAAGACCGGTCTGGGATGCATAAAAGCATTTCCTTCGCTATACAAAAAAAAAAAAAAGCTATGTACACCCCGATATAAAAGTTTCGAATGAAACGACTTTGAATTCGACCTTTTATTTTGTTTAGAAATGAATAGAAAATTCGGGATATTTTTTTGGTTTTTGTCAAATTACTCACAAATATCAGGGGAAAGCACCTCCTTTCTGTTACATAGCGAGAAACTAGATAAAATTTACTACGATTCCATGCCAACAGTTATGTACACCCCGATATAAAAGTTTCGAATGAAACGACTTTGAATTCGACCTTTTATTTTGTTTAGAAATGAATAGAAAATTCGGGACATTTTTTTGGTTTTTGTCAAATTACTCACAAATATCAGGTAAAAGCACCCCTTTTCTGTTACATAGCGAGAAACTAGATAAAATTTACTACGATTCCATGCCAACAGTTATGTACACCCCGATATAAAAGTTTCGAATGAAACGACTTTGAATTCGACCTTTTATTTTGTTTAGAAATGAATAGAAAATTCGGGACATTTTTTCGGGGTGTATATAACTGTTGGTATAGAATCGTAGTAAATTTTATCTAGTTTCTCGCTATGTAACAGAAAGGAGGTGCTTTTCCCTGATATTTGTGAGTAATTTGACAAAAACCAAAAAAATGTCCCGAATTTTCTATTCATTTCTAAACAAATAAATAGAAAATTCGGGACATTTTTTTGGTTTTTGTCAAATTACTCACAAATATCAGGGAAAAGCACCCCTTTTCTGTTACATAGCGAGAAACCAGATAAAATTTACTACAATTCCATGCCAACAGTTATGTACACCCCGATATAAAAGTTTCGAATGAAACGACTTTGAATTCGACCTTTTATTTTGTTTAGAAATGAATAGAAAATTTGGGACATTTTTTTGGTTTTTGTCAAATTACTCACAAATATCAGGGAAAAGCACCCCTTTTCTGTTACATAGCGAGAAACTAGATAAAATTTACTACGATTCCATGGCAACAGTTATGTTCACCCCGATATAAAAGTTTCGAATGAAACGACTTTGAATTCGACCTTTTATTTTGTTTAGAAATGAATAGAAATTTCAGGACATTTTTTTGGTTTTTGTCAAATTACTCACAAATATCAGGGGAAAGCTTCTTTTTCTGTTACATAGCGAGAAACAAGATAAAATTTACTACGATTCCATGCCAACAGTTATATACACTCCGATATAAAAGTTTCGAATAAAACGACTTTGAATTCGACCTTTTATTTTGTTTAGAAATGAATAGAAAATTCGGGACATTTTTTTGGTTTTTGTCAAATTACTCACAAATATCAGGGAAAAGCACCCCTTTTCTGTTACATAGCGAGAAACTAGATAAAATTTACTACGATTCCATGCCAACAGCTATGTACACCCAGAAATTAGTTATTTTGTCGTACAAAATTTATAATTAGTTCCATCAGTTTTAATAAGTTACTAATAAGTTAGTGAGCTGAGTGATCCTCGCCTCTGGGTGCAGGTAGAATTTTTGTTAAAATGATCCCCATTAGTGGGGACATAGTGTCAAACAATGCTGGTGATGTAATCAATAAATCACACAATAATTTGAACACAACGCTATGTTCAGGTATATCAGATATAGCCCGAAACCCGCTGACCAGCTCATGCGACGGTATGACTAGTAAAGTAGAACCAGTGGCTGAACTGTCACATATAATTCCGGAAAATGTCATTTTACAACGGAATGAGTCATTGAAGTGCCTTGAGAATCTGATAAATGAACTGCATATGATTGTCAAATCAAAGTCAAACATACATAAAGAGGTGAAAATAAAAACAGGCAACATAGCGGCCGTAATTAAAAGATTTATTGATTTAGACAACCAATTGTTAGAGGAAAAAGGCCGAACCACGGATGATACGGAAGTTATGATAAATGAAGTGCAATGTTGTGAGACAGCCCCTATAGAAAAAAGTGTACGGCAGGACACAAGCAAAGCCACAAGAAACCGAAACTCACAACATATAAGCAATAATCAGGTTAATGAGAAAAATGGTTTGCCAAGACGTCAGACGATCATAGAAATATGTAATGAAGAAAAAATCGAGGTAAATGACTGGCATAAAGTTCAGCCGAGAAAACAGAAAAAAAAGGAAGCAAGGGTACATCTGTCAGAACAGGACTCTAACCATAAAATGATAAAAAATCATAGAATTTTTCCAAAACCAAATGCCTTATTAATCCGGCCGACCGAAAAAGTTAATTATTCCGAAATATTACGTCGCATCAAACATGATGTCCCTGATGACAAGGTAATACGACAGTAGAGAAAATAAACAAAACCAGAAATGGAGACTTGTTGATAACTATTTCTAAGAAAAGTGAGGACAAAGGCCAAGGACTGCAACAGATTATCGCAGGTGTGTTAAAGGATGAGGCCGAAGTTATTTATAAGGGGCACCAAGAAACTATAGAAATAAGGGATATTGATGATGAAACCTCAAAAATTGATATCCAGATAGCACTACAAAAAGCAACCGGGGGAGCCTGCAACACACCAGCAGAAGAAATTAGGCTTCGTAAGGCATATAGAGGTACCCAGATTGCTACTGTGGCTCTTCCAGCGGCAGTTGTACACGATCTGCTCAAAGCAAGTAGCAAAATACGAATTGGATGGGTCAACTGTCAAATTAAAATCATCAAGAAACCAATTCGATGTTTTAAATGCTGGCTATTCGGACATTATGGATCACAGTGCAAGAGCGAAGTGAATCGGACCAATCTATGCTTTAGATGTGGACAAGATGGTCACAAATAGCCAACTGTATAATGCAGCAAAATGTGCACTATGCGCTGAAAATGGAAACTCTGAAAATGTAGCACATCATGCCGGCACTCACAGATGTCCTCTATATAGGGAGGCCATAGAGAAAATAATGAACGCAAAGCATGAAGATAATACAGCTAAACATGAACATTGTGAGGCTGCACACGACTTGCTTATGCAGGTGTGTTAAAGGATGAGGCCGAAGTTATTTATAAGGGGCACCAAGAAACTATAGAAATAAGGGATATTGATTGATGAACCTCAAAAATTGATATTCCAGATAGCACTACAAAAAGCAACCGGGTGAGCCTGCAACACACCACAGAAGAAATTAGGCTTCGTAAGGCATATAGAGGTACCCAGATTGCTACTGTAGCTCTTTCCAGCGGCAGTTGTACACACGATCTGCTCAAAGCAAGTAGCAAAATACGAATTGGATGGGTCAACTGTCACATCAAGAAAACCAATTCGATGTTTTAAATGCTGGCTATTCGGACATTTTGGATCACAGTGCAAGAGCGAAGTGAATCGGACCAATCTATGCTTTAGTGTGGACAAGAAGGTCACAAAATAGCCAACTGTATAAATGCAGCAGCAAAATGTGCACTATGCGCTGAAAATGAAACTCTGAAAATGTAGCACATCATGCCGGCACTCACAGATGTCCTCTATATAGGGAGGCCATAGAGAAAATAATGAACGCAAAAAGCATGAAGATAAATACAGCTAAACATGAATCATTGTGAGGCTGCACACGACTTGCTTTGCAGACGGTAAGAGATATGAAAATTGATGTTGCCCTCTTATCAGAACCTTACAAACATCTAACTGATTGGCCATGGGAAACGGACAGTACCACCAAGCCGTTATTTGGTCCTGTGGCAAGTTTTGTTTTTCCAAAATGTTGTTAACAATAGCACGCAGGATTTGTCGCAGCATCATTAGATGGCATACATTTATACAGCTGTTACGCTCCACCTAGTCTTTCTTTGCCAGATTTTGTCGATTTTTTAGATCGTCTTGTGGAGGATGCAAAACGACACCACCCCGTAGCGATAGCCGGTGACTTTAACGCATGGGCGGTAGACTGGGGAAGTAGGAAGACTAATGCAAGAGGTACAGCACTTTTTGAGGCCTTCATGCACTTGACGTGGTTTTACTACTTAATAGTGGTGATAAACCAACCTTTGAAAAGGGCAGTGTCAAGCTTAATAATAGACCTTACTTTTGTTAGCAATAGCCTCGTCAGAGGAATTTGCAATTGGAGGTATTAGATATCTACACTGCTAGTGACCACAATGCAATCAATCTGGGAAATATCAACAGATAGAAACATTAGAAGACATGCGAAAATATCTAAAAAGCCATTGGGTGGAAAATAAAATCTTTTGATGAAGCGCCATGAGAGTTGCCTTAAATTGCAAACCTATAATTCAGAACACGCAGATGAGCATACTAGAGAGCTGATGGAGAGAATAACCGAAGCCTGTGATATCAGTATGACTCGTAAACATGGCTAAATCAAAGACAATCTGTGCACTGGTGGACTGAAGAAATCAGCTCTCTTCTTCGTAAAGAGTGCCTAAAGAAAGAAGGATCTCTCAGCGTGGATTTAGTCTCAGTAATTCTGCACAACTGGTAGTGGAATATAAACAAGCACGTAGACAACTAAATAAAGCTATCAAAGATAGTAAAGTTAGGTGCTGGAAAGAACTTTTTGCTGAAAGTCGAGGAAAATCCATTGGGAAGACCTTATAAGACTGTAATGTTCTCGCCTCAAAGCCAGCCAATACCTTCACCAACTTGCCCACGACTATTGAATAAAATAGTAACTACTTTGTTTCCAAGAAGGGGTTTTTCCACGAAAATGGAAACAGCAAAGACTAGTGCTTATTCCCAAAGGAAAAAAACCACCAGATGAACCATCATCCTATCGTCCAATATGCATGCTGGATACAGCGGGTAAAATTTTTGAAAGAATAATTCACCAAAGAATAGATGCAGTAGTTGATCCAATCCTAGCAGACAATCAGTATGGTTTTCGCAAAGGGCGATCAACTATCGATGCTATAAACTTGGTAGTTAATACCGCCAAGGAGGCAATTGCTGGAACCAGATGGAAGGGGGGTTCCAAAAAGTACTGCCTTGTAGCTACATTGGATATAAAAAATGCTTTTAATTCTGCAAACTGGGATTGCATTATGAATGCACTCCGTGACAAGAACGTGCCAGCATACCTATGCAATATAGTCGCAAGCTACTTTACAGACAGAATTCTAATGTACCATTCACGCGATGGTACAGAAGAATATAATATAACAGGAGGTGTGCCGCAGGGCTCTGTTCTAGGCCCTTTGCTGTGGAATATTATGTATGATGGCCTTTTGAGACTAGAGTTTCCAGAATGTGTGAAACTAGTAGCATATGCAGACGATGTTGCCATAGTGGTTGTCTCCAAACAAATTGATGACATCGTAAGCCTATTCGATATTACATTCAGAAAAATTATCGGTGGATGGGAACAATGAATCTCCAATTAGCACAACAAAAAAGTGAAGCTGTTCTTATCACTAGTAGGAAAAGAATTGAGACCATCAAGCTAAAGATAGGAAATCTTGAGATCACGTCAAAACCTCACATCTGTTACCTTGGCGTAATGCTTGATGCTCGTTTGAATTTCAATCAACAGGTGGAACACGTTAGTGCTAAGGCGTCAATAGTTAGGACGAAACTTGCTCGACTGATGCCTAATATTGGAGGTCCTAAACAAACCAGAAGGATATTACTATCGTCAGTTATTACTTCAGTGCTGACATATGGTATCTCCATATGGGGTGATGCTCTTAAATCTCAAAAATCGAGGAGAATGGCAGGGCCCTTATACCGTCTCAGTGCTATAAGAATTGCTTGCGCATTTCGCACAATATCGGCGGAAGCAGTGTGCGTCATTTCAGGAACTGTGCCTCTCTTAGTCTTAGCAGAGGAAAGACGGACAATTTACCATAGAAGACATCAACAACTGTGTCCTGAAAAGTTAAGATTAGAAGAACGGCAGAACAGCATTGACCGATGGCAGCGACTGTGGGATGTCGCTGTAAAGGGCAGATGGACGCATCGTCTCATTCCTAACATCAAAGTCTGGCTAAGTCGCAAGCACGGCGAAGTAAACTATTATACTACGCAAATGCTATCGGGGCATGGCTGTTTTCGAGCCTACCTACACCGATTCAAGCACGATAGCTCGCCGGATTGCCCATATTGTTTGGGCGAAATCGAAGATGCTGAGCACGTGTTCTTCGTGTGCCCGCGATTTGGTGCTCTACGGGATGATGTGGAGGAGACATTGAGACGCACAATTACCCCAGGTAATGTTGTTGAAGTGATGCTGACAAGTGAAGCTGCTTGGAACGCCATAGACAGATTTGCGAGAGACGTTTTAATGGACCTGCGTTCTATAGAGAGAGAAAGGACGAATGGGACTTCGCCCATTTAAAAGATAAGTAAAATGTTTATGAATTATAACATTGTTTATAACAAGTTAAAAATTGTAACATTCTAGATCCTCCCCCCACGAAGTAATGCCTAGCGGCGGTTTCCGTGGGGACCAGAGGCAGGGGCAAAGCGGAGGTTTTAGTCGGTATTATACCAGGGCGGTATCGAGTCCGACATACCCAGACAGAAGACCGGTCTGGGATGCATAAAAGCATTTCCTTCGCTATACAAAAAAAAAAAAAAAAAAAAAGTTATGTACACCCCGATATAAAAGTTTCGAATGAAACGACTTTGAATTCGACCTTTTATTTTGTTTAGAAATGAATAGAAAATTCGGGACATTTTTTCGGGGTGTATATAACTGTTGGTATAGAATCGTAGTAAATTTTATCTAGTTTCTCGCTATGTAACAGAAAGGAGGTGCTTTTCCCTGATATTTGTGAGTAATTTGACAAAACCAAAAATTCATTTCTAAACAAAATAAAAGTCGAATTCAAAGTCGTTTCATTCGAAACTTTTATATCGGGGTGTACATAACTGTTGGCATGGAATCGTAGTAAATTTTTCTAGTTTCTCGCTATGTAACAGAAAGGGGTGCTTTTCCCTGATATTTGTGAGTAATTTGACAAAACCAAAAAAATGTCCCGAATTTTCTATTCATTCTAAACAAATAAAAGGTCGAATTCAAAGTCGTTTCATTCGAAACTTTTATATCGGGTTACATAGCTGTTGGCATGGATCGTAGTAAATTTATCTAGTTTCTTCGCTATGTAACAGAAAGGGGTGCTTTTCCCTGATATTGTGAGTAATTTGACAAAACCAAAAAAATGTCCCGAATTTTCTATTCATTTCTAAACAAAATAAAAGGTCGATTCAAAGTCGTTTTATTCGAAACTTTGTCGAATTCAAAGTCGTTTCATTCGAAACTTTTATATCGGGGTGTACATAACTTTTTTTTTTTTTTTGTTTATAGCGAAGGAAATGCTTTTATGCATCCCAGACCGGTCTTCTGTCTGGGTATGTCGGACTCGATACCGCCCTGGTATAATACCGACTAAAACCTCCGCTTTGCCCCTGCCTCTGGTCCCCACGGAAACCGCCGCTGGGCATTACTTCGTGGGGGGAGGATCTAGAATGTTACAATTCTTAACTTGTTATAAACAATGTTATAATTCATAAACATTTTACTTATCTTTTAAATGGGCGAAGTCCCATTCGCCCTTCTCTCTCTATAGAACGCAGGTCCATAAAAAACGTCTCTCGCAAATCGTCTGGGGTAATTGTGCGTCTCAATGTCTCCTCCACATCATCCCGTAGAGCACCAAATCGCGGGCACACGAAGAACACGTGCTCAGCATCTTCGATTTCGCCCAAACAATATGGGCAATCCGGCGAGCTATGCTTGCTTGAATCGGTGTAGGTAGGTAGGCTCGAAAACAGCCATGCCCCGATAGCATTTGCGTAGTATAATAGTTTACTTCGCCGTGCTTGCGACTTAGCCAGACTTTGATGTTAGGAATGAGACGATGCGTCCATCTGCCCTTTACAGCGACATCCCACAGTCGCTGCCATCGGTCAATGCTGTTCTGCCGTTCTTCTAATCTTAACTTTTCAGGACACAGTTGTTGATGTCTTCTATGGTAAATTGTCCGTCTTTCCTCTGCTAAGACTAAGAGAGGCACAGTTCCTGAAATGACGCACACTGCTTCCGCCGATATGTGCGAAATGCGCAAGCATTCTTATAGCACTGAGACGGTATAAGGGCCCTGCCATTCTCCTCGATTTTTGATGGAGATACCATATGTCAGCACTGAAGTAATAACTGACGATAGTAATATCCTTCTGGTTTGTTTAGGACCTCCAATATTAGGCATCAGTCGAGCAAGTTTCGTCCTAACTATTGACGCCTTAGCACTAACGTGTTCCACCTGTTGATTGAAATTCAAACGAGCATCAAGCATTACGCCAAGGTAACAGATGTGAGGTTTTGACGTGATCTCAAGATTTCCTTTTCTTTAGCTTGATGGTCTCAATTCTTTTCCTACTAGTGATAAGAACAGCTTCACTTTTTTGTTGTGCTAATTGGAGATCATTGTTCCCATCCACCGATTAATTTTTCTGAATGTAATATCGAATAGGCTTACGATGTCATCAATTTGTTTGGAGACAACCACTATGGCAACATCGTCTGCATATGCTACTAGTTTCACACATTCTGGAAACTCTAGTCTCAAAAGGCCATCATACATAATATTCCACAGCTAGTGTTAGAACGATAGTATCGATACTGAGTAAGTATCGATACTTTGATTTCGATCATGAGTACTTTTGGAATCGATACTTCGGGTCGATTCTTTTGGCGGTATCGATACTTTGCGCCGATTCTACTCAAAAAGTATCGGCTATATTTTTTGACCCCACCAAAAGTTCGACCGCATTTTATGAACACCACTCATTCTCTTTTGTCGCGGCGACGCCGCTCTTCATAGATAACGAACGAAAGAAGCGATAAGTCGAGTGCGATATGGTTTTTGTTAAAGAAAATGTTTATGAATGCCCCTAGTTCGAAGCCAATGATTAACAATAAATAAAAGAATTAAAGTTTAAGATTACGTACGTCGATAATATAATTTCTGTTACCTCCGAGAACATATGTTTATCAACGATAATAAATTTTGTATGTTATATGCAAAAACCTTGTTATCTGCGAAATTGTCACGCAACCAACTTTGGTTAAATAATTTATTAAGACATTCGATTTCCGATTCTAATTTTTAAAGCCGATACTTTTTTTCTAAAATAAATACTACTTCATAATCACTAAGTATTTCCATTAAAATTATTATAATTCCGATTTTAATATTTAAAGCCGATACTTGTTTTTTCTAAAATAAATACTATTTTATAATCGCTAAGTATTTTCATTAAAATTATTATAATTCCGATTCTAATATTTAAAGCCGATACTTGTTTTTCTAAAATAATAAATTCTTTGTGATATAATTAGCCGATACTAAATTCATAAATGAATACTTTTGTCACAAAACAATACTTTTTTTTAATTAATGAGTATTTTTCTTTGTGATATAAATTAGCCGATACTAAATTCACAAATGAATACTTTTGTCACAAAACAATACTTTTTTTAATTAATGAGTATTTTTCTTTGTGATATAAATTAGCCGATACTAAATTCATAAATGAATACTTTTGTCACAAAACAATACTATTTTTTAATTAATGAGTATTTTTCTTTGTGATATAAATTAGCCGATACTAAATTCACAAATGAATACTTTTGTCACAAAACAATACTTTTTTTTTTAATTAATGAGTATTTTTCTTTGTGATATAAATTAGCCGATACTGAATTCACAAATGAATACTTTTGTCACAAAACAATACTTTTTTTTTAATTAATGAGTATTTTTCTTTGTGATATAAATTAGCCGATACTGAATTCACAAATGAATACTTTTGTCACAAAACAATACTTTTTTTAATTAATGAGTATTTTTCTTTGTGATATAAATTAGCCGATACTAAATTCACAAATGAATACTTTTGTCACAAACAATACTATTTTTTAATTAATGAGTATTTTTCTTTGTGATATAAATTAGCCGATACTGAATTCACAAATGAATACTTTTGTCACAAAACAATACTTTTTTTAATTAATGAGTATTTTTCTTTGTGATATAAATTAGCCGATACTAAATTCATAAATGAATACTTTTGTCACAAAACAATACTATTTTTTAATTAATGAGTATTTTTCTTTGTGATATAAATTAGCCGATACTAAATTCACAAATGAATACTTTTGTCACAAAACAATACTTTTTTTTTAATTAATGAGTATTTTTCTTTGTGATATAAATTAGCCGATACTGAATTCACAAATGAATACTTTTGTCACAAAACAATACTTTTTTTAATTAATGAGTATTTTCTTTGTGATATAAATTAGCCGATACTAAATTCATAAATGAATACTTTTGTCACAAAACAATACTATTTTTAATTAATGAGTATTTTTCTTTGTGATATAAATTAGCCGATACTAAATTCACAAATGAATACTTTTGTCACAAAACAATACTTTTTTTTAATTAATGAGTATTTTTCTTTGCGATATAAATTAGCCGATACTGAATTCACAAATGAATACTTTTGTCACAAAGCAATACTTTTTTTTTAATTAATGAGTATTTTTCTTTGTGATATAAATTAGCCGATACTGAATTCACAAATGAATACTTTTGTCACAAAACAATACTTTTTTTAATTAATGAGTATTTTTCTTTGTGATATAAATTAGCCGATACTAAATTCATAAATGAATACTTTCGTCACAAAACGATACTATTTCTTAATTAATGAGCATTTTTCTTTTTAGTATCAAAAAATTATTGTTTTAAACTTCTCAAAATATTGGAAATGTTGCTGATTTAACAGTATCAAATACAGGCAATAGAATTTATCATAATATTGTAATTCGATCTGTAGTGAGTTTTAAATCTTTCTGCACTTATGTTTGATTTTGATGAAAAGTACTCGATACTGAGTAGTATCGATACTTTTGCCACGATACTTTTTTGGAATCGATACTCTGCCTCGATTCTTTTTTCAGTACTCGGTATCGATACTTTGCCTCGATACTTCTAACACTATCCACAGCAAAGGGCCCAGAACAGAGCCCTGCGGCACACCTCCTGTTATATTATATTCTTCTGTACCATCGCGTGAATGGTACATTAGAATTCTGTCTGTAAAGTAGCTTGCGACTATATTGCATAGGTATGCTGGCACGTTCTTGTCACGGAGTGCATTCATAATGCAATCCCAGTTTGCAGAATTAAAAGCATTTTTTATATCCAATGTAGCTACAAGGCAGTACTTTTTGGAACCCCCCTTCCATCTGGTTCCAGCAATTGCCTCCTTGGCGGTATTAACTACCAAGTTTATAGCATCGATAGTTGATCGCCCTTTGCGAAAACCATACTGATTGTCTGCTAGGATTGGATCAACTACTGCATCTATTCTTTGGTGAATTATTCTTTCAAAAATTTTACCCGCTGTATCCAGCATGCATATTGGACGATAGGATGATGGTTCATCTGGTGGTTTTTTTCCTTTGGGAATAAGCACTAGTCTTTGCTGTTTCCATTTTCGTGGAAAAACCCCTTCTTTCAGGCATGTATTATATGCATTAAGAAACATTGTCGGAGATGTCATAATTGATGTTTTCAAGGCAATATTAGGAATTCCATCTAATCCCGGTGCCTTGCTATTACCAACGCGATGACAAGCTTCCATCAGTTCTTGCAGTGTTATAAGTGGAATATTATTCTGTTCTACATGTGTTACCTGGTAGTTCAAATTAGGTTGTCGTGGAAACAAAGTAGTTACTATTTTATTCAATAGTCGTGGGCAAGTTGGTGAAGGTATTGGCTGGCTTTTGAGGCGAGACATTACAGTCTTATAAGGTCTTCCCCATGGATTTTCCTCGACTTCATCCAAAAGTTCTTTCCAGCACCTAACTTTACTATCTTTGATAGCTTTATTTAGTTGTCTACGTGCTTGTTTATATTCCACTACCAGTTGTGCAGAATTACTGAGACTAAATCCACGCTGAGAGATCCTTCTTTTCTTTAGGCACTCTTTACGAAGAGAGCTGATTTCTTCAGTCCACCAGTGCACAGATTGTCTTTGATTTATGCCATGTTTACGAGTCATACTGATATCACAGGCTTCGGTTATTCTCTCCATCAGCTCTCTAGTATGCTCATCTGCGTGTTCTGAAATTATAGGTTTGCAATTTAAGGCAACTCTCATGGCGCTTTCA
Organism: Ctenocephalides felis; assembly: GCF_003426905.1. Classification (NCBI taxonomy): domain Eukaryota; kingdom Metazoa; phylum Arthropoda; class Insecta; order Siphonaptera; family Pulicidae; genus Ctenocephalides; species Ctenocephalides felis. The sequence goes on from NW_020538781.1 coordinate 37,193, forward strand.
TCAAAAGATTTTATTTTCCACCCAATGGCTTTAGATATTTTCGCATGTCTTCTAATGTTTCTATCTGTTGATATTTCCCAGATGATTGCATTGTGGTCACTAGCAGTGTAGATATCTAATACCTCCCAATTGCAAATTCCTCTGACGAGGCTATTGCTAACAAAAGTAAGGTCTATTATTGAGCTTGCACTGCCCTTTTCAAAGGTTGGTTTATCACCACTATTAAGTAAAACCACGTCAAGTGCATTGAAGGCCTCCAAAAGTGCTTTACCTCTTGCATTAGTCTTCCTACTTCCCCAGTCTACCGCCCATGCGTTAAAGTCACCGGCTATCGCTACGGGGTGGTGTCGTTTTGCATCCTCCACAAGACGATCTAAAAAATCGACAAAATTTGGCAAAGAAAGACTAGGTGGAGCGTAACAGCTGTATAAATGTATGCCATCTAATGATGCTGCGACAAATCCTGCGTTGCTATTGTTAACAACATTTTGGAAACAAAACTTGCCTCAGGACCAAATAACGGCTTTGGTGGTACTGTCCGTTTCCCATGGCCAATATTTAGATGTTAGATGTTTGTAAGGTTCTGATAAGAGGGCAACATCAATTTTTATATCTCTTACCGTCTGCATAAGCAAGTCGTGTGCAGCCTCACAATGATTCATGTTTAGCTGTATTATCTTCATGCTTTTGCGTTCATTATTTTCTCTATGGCCTCCCTATATAGAGGACATCTGTGAGTGCCGGCATGATGTGCTACATTTTCAGAGTTTCCATTTTCAGCGCATAGTGCACATTTTGCTGCATTTATACAGTTGGCTATTTTGTGACCATCTTGTCCACATCTAAAGCATAGATTGGTCCGATTCACTTCGCTCTTGCACTGTGATCCATAATGTCCGAATAGCCAGCATTTAAAACATCGAATTGGTTTCTTGATGATTTTAATTTGACAGTTGACCCATCCAATTCGTATTTTGCTACTTGCTTTGAGCAGATCGTGTACAACTGCCGCTGGAAGAGCCACAGTAGCAATCTGGGTACCTCTATATGCCTTACGAAGCCTAATTTCTTCTGCTGGTGTGTTGCAGGCTCCCCCGGTTGCTTTTTGTAGTGCTATCTGGATATCAATTTTTGAGGTTTCATCATCAATATCCCTTATTTCTATAGTTTCTTGGTGCCCCTTATAAATAACTTCGGCCTCATCCTTTAACACACCTGCGATAATCTGTTGCAGTCCTTGGCCTTTGTCCTCACTTTTCTTAGAAATAGTTATCAACAAGTCTCCATTTCTGGTTTTGTTTATTTTCTCTACTGTCGTATTTACCTTGTCATCAGGGACATCATGTTTGATGCGACGTAATATTTCGGAATAATTAACTTTTTCGGTCGGCCGGATTAATAAGGCATTTGGTTTTGGAAAAATTCTATGATTTTTTATCATTTTATGGTTAGAGTCCTGTTCTGACAGATGTACCCTTGCTTCCTTTTTTTTCTGTTTTCTCGGCTGAACTTTATGCCAGTCATTTACCTCGATTTTTTCTTCATTACATATTTCTATGATCGTCTGACGTCTTGGCAAACCATTTTTCTCATTAACCTGATTATTGCTTATATGTTGTGAGTTTCGGTTTCTTGTGGCTTTGCTTGTGTCCTGCCGTACACTTTTTTCTATAGGGGCTGTCTCACAACATTGCACTTCATTTATCATAACTTCCGTATCATCCGTGGTTCGGCCTTTTTCCTCTAACAATTGGTTGTCTAAATCAATAAATCTTTTAATTACGGCCGCTATGTTGCCTGTTTTTATTTTCACCTCTTTATGTATGTTTGACTTTGATTTGACAATCATATGCAGTTCATTTATCAGATTCTCAAGGCACTTCAATGACTCATTCCGTTGTAAAATGACATTTTCCGGAATTATATGTGACAGTTCAGCCACTGGTTCTACTTTACTAGTCATACCGTCGCATGAGCTGGTCAGCGGGTTTCGGGCTATATCTGATATACCTGAACATAGCGTTGTGTTCAAATTATTGTGTGATTTATTGATTACATCACCAGCATTGTTTGACACTATGTCCCCACTAATGGGGATCATTTTAACAAAAATTCTACCTGCACCCAGAGGCGAGGATCACTCAGCTCACTAACTTATTAGTAACTTATTAAAACTGATGGAACTAATTATAAATTTTGTACGACAAAATAACTAATTTCTGGGTGTACATAGCTGTTGGCATGGAATCGTAGTAAATTTTATCTAGTTTCTCGCTATGTAACAGAAAAGGGGTGCTTTTCCCTGATATTTGTGAGTAATTTGACAAAAACCAAAAAAATGTCCCGAATTTTCTATTCATTTCTAAACAAAATAAAAGGTCGAATTCAAAGTCGTTTTATTCGAAACTTTTATATCGGAGTGTATATAACTGTTGGCATGGAATCGTAGTAAATTTTATCTTGTTTCTCGCTATGTAACAGAAAAAGAAGCTTTCCCCTGATATTTGTGAGTAATTTGACAAAAACCAAAAAAATGTCCTGAAATTTCTATTCATTTCTAAACAAAATAAAAGGTCGAATTCAAAGTCGTTTCATTCGAAACTTTTATATCGGGGTGAACATAACTGTTGCCATGGAATCGTAGTAAATTTTATCTAGTTTCTCGCTATGTAACAGAAAAGGGGTGCTTTTCCCTGATATTTGTGAGTAATTTGACAAAAACCAAAAAAATGTCCCAAATTTTCTATTCATTTCTAAACAAAATAAAAGGTCGAATTCAAAGTCGTTTCATTCGAAACTTTTATATCGGGGTGTACATAACTGTTGGCATGGAATTGTAGTAAATTTTATCTGGTTTCTCGCTATGTAACAGAAAAGGGGTGCTTTTCCCTGATATTTGTGAGTAATTTGACAAAAACCAAAAAAATGTCCCGAATTTTCTATTTATTTGTTTAGAAATGAATAGAAAATTCGGGACATTTTTTTGGTTTTTGTCAAATTACTCACAAATATCAGGGAAAAGCACCTCCTTTCTGTTACATAGCGAGAAACTAGATAAAATTTACTACGATTCTATACCAACAGTTATATACACCCCGAAAAAATGTCCCGAATTTTCTATTCATTTCTAAACAAAATAAAAGGTCGAATTCAAAGTCGTTTCATTCGAAACTTTTATATCGGGGTGTACATAACTGTTGGCATGGAATCGTAGTAAATTTTATCTAGTTTCTCGCTATGTAACAGAAAAGGGGTGCTTTTACCTGATATTTGTGAGTAATTTGACAAAAACCAAAAAAATGTCCCGAATTTTCTATTCATTTCTAAACAAAATAAAAGGTCGAATTCAAAGTCGTTTCATTCGAAACTTTTATATCGGGGTGTACATAACTGTTGGCATGGAATCGTAGTAAATTTTATCTAGTTTCTCGCTATGTAACAGAAAGGAGGTGCTTTCCCCTGATATTTGTGAGTAATTTGACAAAAACCAAAAAAATATCCCGAATTTTCTATTCATTTCTAAACAAAATAAAAGGTCGAATTCAAAGTCGTTTCATTCGAAACTTTTATATCGGGGTGTACATAGCTTTTTTTTTTTTTGTATAGCGAAGGAAATGCTTTTATGCATCCCAGACCGGTCTTCTGTCTGGGTATGTCGGACTCGATACCGCCCTGGTATAATACCGACTAAAACCTCCGCTTTGCCCCTGCCTCTGGTCCCCACGGAAACCGCCGCTAGGCATTACTTCGTGGGGGGAGGATCTAGAATGTTACAATTCTTAACTTGTTATAAACAATGTTATAATTCATAAACATTTTACTTATCTTTTAAATGGGCGAAGTCCCATTCGCCCTTTCTCTCTCTATAGAACGCAGGTCCATTAAAACGTCTCTCGCAAATCTGTCTATGGCGTTCCAAGCAGCTTCACTTGTCAGCATCACTTCAACAACATTACCTGGGGTAATTGTGCGTCTCAATGTCTCCTCCACATCATCCCGTAGAGCACCAAATCGCGGGCACACGAAGAACACGTGCTCAGCATCTTCGATTTCGCCCAAACAATATGGGCAATCCGGCGAGCTATCGTGCTTGAATCGGTGTAGGTAGGCTCGAAAACAGCCATGCCCCGATAGCATTTGCGTAGTATAATAGTTTACTTCGCCGTGCTTGCGACTTAGCCAGACTTTGATGTTAGGAATGAGACGATGCGTCCATCTGCCCTTTACAGCGACATCCCACAGTCGCTGCCATCGGTCAATGCTGTTCTGCCGTTCTTCTAATCTTAACTTTTCAGTACACAGTTGTTGATGTCTTCTATGGTAAATTGTCCGTCTTTCCTCTGCTAAGACTAAGAGAGGCACAGTTCCTGAAATGACGCACACTGCTTCCGCCGATATTGTGCGAAATGCGCAAGCAATTCTTATAGCACTGAGACGGTATAAGGGCCCTGCCATTCTCCTCGATTTTTGAGATTTAAGAGCATCACCCCATATGGAGATACCATATGTCAGCACTGAAGTAATAACTGACGATAGTAATATCCTTCTGGTTTGTTTAGGACCTCCAATATTAGGCATCAGTCGAGCAAGTTTCGTCCTAACTATTGACGCCTTAGCACTAACGTGTTCCACCTGTTGATTGAAATTCAAACGAGCATCAAGCATTACGCCAAGGTAACAGATGTGAGGTTTTGACGTGATCTCAAGATTTCCTATCTTTAGCTTGATGGTCTCAATTCTTTTCCTACTAGTGATAAGAACAGCTTCACTTTTTTGTTGTGCTAATTGGAGATTCATTGTTCCCATCCACCGATTAATTTTTCTGAATGTAATATCGAATAGGCATACGATGTCATCAATTTGTTTGGAGACAACCACTATGGCAACATCGTCTGCATATGCTACTAGTTTCACACATTCTGGAAACTCTAGTCTCAAAAGGCCATCATACATAATATTCCACAGCAAAGGGCCTAGAACAGAGCCCTGCGGCACACCTCCTGTTATATTATATTCTTCTGTACCATCGCGTGAATGGTACATTAGAATTCTGTCTGTAAAGTAGCTTGCGACTATATTGCATAGGTATGCTGGCACGTTCTTGTCACGGAGTGCATTCATAATGCAATCCCAGTTTGCAGAATTAAAAGCATTTTTTATATCCAATGTAGCTACAAGGCAGTACTTTTTGGAACCCCCCTTCCATCTGGTTCCAGCAATTGCCTCTTGGCGGTATTAACTACCAAGTTTATAGCATCGATAGTTGATCGCCCTTTGCGAAAACCATACTGATTGTCTGCTAGGATTGGATCAACTACTGCATCTATTCTTTGGTGAATTATTCTTTCAAAAATTTTACCCGCTGTATCCAGCATGCATATTGGACGATAGGATGATGGTTCATCTGGTGGTTTTTTTCCTTTGGGAATAAGCACTAGTCTTTGCTGTTTCCATTTTCGTGGAAAAACCCCTTCTTTCAGGCATGTATTATATGCATTAAGAAACATTGTCGGAGATGTCATAATTGATGTTTTCAAGGCAATATTAGGAATTCCATCTAATCCCGGTGCCTTGCTATTACCAACGCGATGACAAGCTTCCATCAGTTCTTGCAGTGTTATAAGTGGAATATTATTCTGTTCTACATGTGTTACCTGGTAGTTCAAATTAGGTTGTCGTGGAAACAAAGTAGTTACTATTTTATTCAATAGTCGTGGGCAAGTTGGTGAAGGTATTGGCTGGCTTTTGAGGCGAGACATTACAGTCTTATAAGGTCTTCCCCATGGATTTTCCTCGACTTCATCCAAAAGTTCTTTCCAGCACCTAACTTTACTATCTTTGATAGCTTTATTTAGTTGTCTACGTGCTTGTTTATATTCCACTACCAGTTGTGCAGAATTACTGAGACTAAATCCACGCTGAGAGATCCTTCTTTTCTTTAGGCACTCTTTACGAAGAGAGCTGATTTCTTCAGTCCACCAGTGCACAGATTGTCTTTGATTTATGCCATGTTTACGAGTCATACTGATATCACAGGCTTCGGTTATTCTCTCCATCAGCTCTCTAGTATGCTCATCTGCGTGTTCTGAAATTATAGGTTTGCAATTTAAGGCAACTCTCATGGCGCTTTCATCAAAAGATTTTATTTTCCACCCAATGGCTTTAGATATTTTCGCATGTCTTCTAATGTTTCTATCTGTTGATATTTCCCAGATGATTGCATTGTGGTCACTAGCAGTGTAGATATCTAATACCTCCCAATTGCAAATTCCTCTGACGAGGCTATTGCTAACAAAAGTAAGGTCTATTATTGAGCTTGCACTGCCCTTTTCAAAGGTTGGTTTATCACCACTATTAAGTAAAACCACGTCAAGTGCATTGAAGGCCTCCAAAAGTGCTTTACCTCTTGCATTAGTCTTCCTACTTCCCCAGTCTACCGCCCATGCGTTAAAGTCACCGGCTATCGCTACGGGGTGGTGTCGTTTTGCATCCTCCACAAGACGATCTAAAAAATCGACAAAATCTGGCAAAGAAAGACTAGGTGGAGCGTAACAGCTGTATAAATGTATGCCATCTAATGATGCTGCGACAAATCCTGCGTTGCTATTGTTAACAACATTTTGGAAACAAAACTTGCCTCAGGACCAAATAACGGCTTTGGTGGTACTGTCCGTTTCCCATGGCCAATATTTAGATGTTAGATGTTTGTAAGGTTCTGATAAGAGGGCAACATCAATTTTTATATCTCTTACCGTCTGCATAAGCAAGTCGTGTGCAGCCTCACAATGATTCATGTTTAGCTGTATTATCTTCATGCTTTTGCGTTCATTATTTTCTCTATGGCCTCCCTATATAGAGGACATCTGTGAGTGCCGGCATGATGTGCTACATTTTCAGAGTTTCCATTTTCAGCGCATAGTGCACATTTTGCTGCATTTATACAGTTGGCTATTTTGTGACCATCTTGTCCACATCTAAAGCATAGATTGGTCCGATTCACTTCGCTCTTGCACTGTGATCCATAATGTCCGAATAGCCAGCATTTAAAACATCGAATTGGTTTCTTGATGATTTTAATTTGACAGTTGACCCATCCAATTCGTATTTTGCTACTTTCTTTGAGCAGATCGTGTACAACTGCCGCTGGAAGAGCTACAGTAGCAATCTGGGTACCTCTATATGCCTTACGAAGCCTAATTTCTTCTGCTGGTGTGTTGCAGGCTCCCCCGGTTGCTTTTTGTAGTGCTATCTGGATATCAATTTTTGAGGTTTCATCATCAATATCCCTTATTTCTATAGTTTCTTGGTGCCCCTTATAAATAACTTCGGCCTCATCCTTTAACACACCTGCGATAATCTGTTGCAGTCCTTGGCCTTTGTCCTCACTTTTCTTAGAAATAGTTATCAACAAGTCTCCATTTCTGGTTTTGTTTATTTTCTCTACTGTCGTATTTACCTTGTCATCAGGGACATCATGTTTGATGCGACGTAATATTTCGGAATAATTAACTTTTTCGGTCGGCCGGATTAATAAGGCATTTGGTTTTGGAAAAATTCTATGATTTTTTATCATTTTATGGTTAGAGTCCTGTTCTGACAGATGTACCCTTGCTTCCTTTTTTTTCTGTTTTCTCGGCTGAACTTTATGCCAGTCATTTACCTCGATTTTTTCTTCATTACATATTTCTATGATCGTCTGACGTCTTGGCAAACCATTTTTCTCATTAACCTGATTATTGCTTATATGTTGTGAGTTTCGGTTTCTTGTGGCTTTGCTTGTGTCCTGCCGTACACTTTTTTCTATAGGGGCTGTCTCACAACATTGCACTTCATTTATCATAACTTCCGTATCATCCGTGGTTCGGCCTTTTTCCTCTAACAATTGGTTGTCTAAATCAATAAATCTTTTAATTACGGCCGCTATGTTGCCTGTTTTTATTTTCACCTCTTTATGTATGTTTGACTTTGATTTGACAATCATATGCAGTTCATTTATCAGATTCTCAAGGCACTTCAATGACTCATTCCGTTGTAAAATGACATTTTCCGGAATTATATGTGACAGTTCAGCCACTGGTTCTACTTTACTAGTCATACCGTCGCATGAGCTGGTCAGCGGGTTTCGGGCTATATCTGATATACCTGAACATAGCGTTGTGTTCAAATTATTGTGTGATTTATTGATTACATCACCAGCATTGTTTGACACTATGTCCCCACTAATGGGGATCATTTTAACAAAAATTCTACCTGCACCCAGAGGCGAGGATCACTCAGCTCACTAACTTATTAGTAACTTATTAAAACTGATGGAACTAATTATAAATTTTGTACGACAAAATAACTAATTTCTGACGTGAGAAAATTTTGTGAACTAAGTGTGATGGTTTTGTTTGGTTTAGCGATCATAATAATTTCTGCAGTCTTCCACGCTGTGGGCCAATAATTGTATTGAAGTATGGCGTTGAAAATATTTGTTATATATAAGATACCTTTTGTAGGCAATTCTTTTAACATCTTTGGAGTAATTTATCCATACCGGCGAAGATCTATTTTTTATCCTTTTTATTTCACATAAGACATCATTTGGTGAAAAATGTCCTAACGGTGTAGAATGTATGGGTTGATTTACGAAATTGTTAATTAAATTATTCTGGGAAATATTTCGAGCGCTAAAAATGCTACTTAGATGATCAGCAAATGCCTCCGCTTTTTCTTCGTTGCTTTTTGCCCAAATGAATCCGTTTTGGTTGGTTATTTTCAGAGGAGGGTTTTGTTGTAGGGGTTTACTTTTGTTTCTGATTGGTTTCCATATGGAATTATCGTACCTATTTAACTGCAATATATACGACCTGAATGTACAATTCTTCCATTCTTTCATTTTTTTCCTCGGCGTGTTATTGAGATGATTAAGCGATGTCTTATCCGTTGGTAGATGAGAATGTTGCCAGGTTCGTCTTGCTCTTCGTTTCTGTGCAATTAGCTTCTTAATCTCTTGCGGAATTATTAGATTATCATTTCTTGGATTAATGTTCGGGGTGATCTGCTTGGTTGTTTCACGTACAATCTCAGAAAAATAATCTATATTATTTCTATATCAATAACGCTTGTAGGCCTAGATTTTGGAAATAATTTTGAATCAAGTATGGATTTGAATTGAATCCAGTTAGAAAGATTGTTGTGTAGAATATGATTGTTGATAACTGGAGTAGGAAATGTGCTAAACGTCACAAGTATTGGAGAATGATCTGAAGAGAGATCGTAACTAGATTCAATATTGAGATTTGAAAGATCAATACCTTTCACAATAAAAAAATCTAAAAGGTCTGGAACTTTAGTAGGGTCAGAAGGCCAATAAGTTGGACTGCAAATTGAAATAAAGGAGAGGTTATTTTGCCCTATGGCTGCATGAAGAATCTTTCCTTTGGCTGTAGTCAGTCTAGAACCCCAGGCAATATGTTTACAATTAAAGTCACCACCAATGATAAATTTATTACCTAATTGAGAGAAAAATGAAGAAAACTGAGCACAAGAAATTTGAATCTTGGTGGACAATAAACAGCAGAAACACAAAAATTATATAAATTTGTTTCAACAGAAATTTGAGTTGCTTGTAGAAAATCATCAGAAATATTTGGTAGAACAAAATGCTTTATATTATTTTTGATTAATATAGCCGAACCGCCGCGAGCCCTGCCACTTGGGTGATTTGAATTATAAGTAGTGTAGTTATAAATTTTGAAGTAGTTTTTTTCAGTGAAGTGAGTTTCGGAGATTAATAAGATATCTATTAAGTTTAACTTTAAAAAACATTCTACTTCATTTTTGTGAGGTATTAAACCGTTGGCATTCCATTCAGCAATTTTAATAATTTTTGCCATTGCTTTTGTTGTTGACTAACGTGGATAACATATTTATTATTATGGTGTTCTGTTGCAAAAGCTGATTGAAGATATTTTTAAATTCTAAAATAAGTGTTGCTAGAGAATCAGAATCAGGATTTGAAGGTGAATGATTAGAAGCAGAGTAATTGTTTTTTGCAATGTCTGCATAGGATGAATTTTAAATTGTTGGATTTAAGGCCGGAGAAATGTTGTTTATTTTTTATTAGAATTAGAATTATTAGAATTTTTAAAATTTTGGTTATTTGGATTTGGATTTATGACTGATTGATTTACTGGAGTTTTGTTTCTTTGTTCTTTAATTTTTTGGAAGTATGAGCAACGCGATAATTAGCTGGATGAGCACCGTCGCAAAAATAACAACATGCCGGAGCATTCGGATATTTGGTACAAGCTATAGTATTATGATTGTCACCGCATTTTAGGCAAGCAAATGGTCTATTGCAGTATTTTTGGTGTGATTAAAGAGTTGACAGCGAGTGCATTGTATAATGTTGTTGGACTTTCTCGGTGGTTCGACGCGTATCATGCAGTTGAATAATTTATAAATGTTATAAATATTTTTTTATTTCTATTTGGTTCCAGATCAACAAAAAAATATCAAGAGATTCTTTTGTTATTCTATGTCTAATATTTAGGATATTACGTACGACATGACCCTGTTTTAATAGTTCTAATTTAATTGCATCTGTGCTTGTTGAAAAGTGTACATTTCTAAGAACAACCCTAAAAGCCTTCTCTTCTATTAATTGATATGTATGATATACGGCATTAGTTTCTTTTAGATGTCTGGATAAAGTTCGAAAATGGTCGAAAATGTATTGTTAGCTAAACTTCTCAGGAAATATTGATCGTGCGGAATTATTTCATTTAATTGATTAGACATATCATTAATATCGTCAACTCCGTAAATAAATATTGGAGGGGGCTTACCGACTGGAGCCGGTTTAACTGAGTTGTCATCATCAGCTGTTTCTATTGTTGAAAGGGCCGAAAATCGGTTTTGAATTTTGACATCTATTCCTAATGGTTCAAATGAAGTTTTCCTTTTTTTGAAATTGACTACTTGCCATGAATTAGGAGGTTTCTTGACATCAGAATGTGGTTGAGTGAGGCTTGTAGATGCACTATTACTAGATGATATTACTTCCTGTCTTGAGTCAGAAACTGATGAAGTTGAACGCAGCGAGACCTTTTCCGATGTAAACATATTGGTCCGACCTTCTTCGCGAGGTATCTTGCTGTATTTGCTGGATCCAATAACGGTCTTTCGTAGTTTTGGGATTTCTGATGGTTTACTGTCCGATTCCATATTCGCTTTTATATCTTGATTGAAATGTAAGACATTTTTTTGATTCCACAAACGCATATTAGAGTCTCGATTATGTATGGTTTTTTGTAAGCAATTATTTAATTATCTGTACACTTTTGTAAGCTTTTCATGCAATTTTAATAAACCGTAAAATTCAATCTGACATGCCATGAGTAAAATGAAGAAATAAAGCATGCATAGCAGCATTTACCACAGAAACGAACAATATTAACCCTTTCGACTCGAATGCAATTATAGATATCTCGAAATTCGCGAGTGGAAAGTGTTAAAGCATACATATATGATTCATTCATTCCTGTTTGCTTACTTGATCAAAAACGCTGATAACGGAGAGGACGGCGAACGCAACGCAATTATATAGGTCAAAAAGACGGCATTTACAGAGGATATTGGATTTCATATACACTGGAATCCGCAAATAACGAAATTTCTAGCCGCGAATAAAGGTATCGGGTCGCAATTTTTTTGGCCGCGAATAGCGAAAACGCGAATGAAGAAGCCGCGAATAAGGAGGTTCTACTGTATATCTTCTTCATAAAAAAATTACCGAACAAATGCTTATTACAGGTACGATTACTTGTAGGAATATAAATTCTGGCTTTGCGCATACATGAATTCTAGCCTCTAAAGGAATTGTAACAAGGTTAGATATATTATTACAAATTGAACAATGTCGATGGGTCGATGCTATTCGATTAAGACAAAGTTCAACAAATATCACTTTTTTCAAAAATATTACAATCGTATTCACTACAAAATGCACTTACAGAACTACTATCACTATCACTAAGCACTGAATTATTTGCATTGCATATGCTCGTTCTGCTACTAGAGTTTCTATAAGGAATTAGTCTACACGTAGCACACAAAATATCACCAATTAAAATAGTTTTGTCTTTAGAACTACAGTACAATTGTTTATCATCCTTACTTAAAACGACCTTTTTGCCCACCAATTTTCATCAAACATTAATTGTAATTCTTGCAATTTTGCGATATTATAATTTCAATTATATTAACAAATTATAATGAACCACTAAAATATACGCTCAACAAATTAAATTGTTATCAAAATAAAAAAAAAATAGCAAGTTCAACTGACACATAATTAGAGTTCGCAAAAAACACACAAAACACAAACAAATGAATAGACTGCTATACAATTTGCAAGTAATAATATAATATGTTAGCAAATATAAATCACTAAAATGTTCACTACACAACGTAATTGTGTTGTCATTAAAATATAAGATTTCAATCTGGCACAAAATTAGTGTTCACAAAATATCACACCAAACATAAGAATTTATAGTATTTGAGGCATACACAATATCGAATGGTACATATTTGTTAAATAATAAAAGCATAGACTTTTAGATTACTAAATATTAAATTCTTTATTGTATTGCAGAATTGATAAAAATAGAATAGGAATATCATATTTATAATTTTATATAGGTTATGTTATTATTCAACATTATATTTTTTTATTTTAAAAATATTTTTATCATAATGATTATACCTTGCATAGTTTAGTTTATATACACATGCTTTATTGCCTTATTAACCCTTTCGACTCGGATGCCGCCGCTCCGGCGGCATGGTCATTTTACCGTTGCGCTCGGATGCCGCCGCTCCGGCGGCATGATATGTTTACCGTTCCAGTCGGATGCCGCCGCTCCGGCGGCAAATAGTGTCGTCGCGAACTAAACTTACAAATTGTGATTTTTCATTCTTTTGAAATTAATGCACCACTAACTTCATTTATTGATTAACTTATAATTATTTTCATAAATAAATATAATAACATTAATTTAATGGCTCACAAACACCATTATTTATTAGATATAAATGTTACTAGAAATTTTATATTATTTATATACATTATAATGTATTATACATATGCATATTATGTATAGATACACACACGTATATATATACGTGTAATAGAAAAAATAACGATATTATTGGAGTTGTTCTTAACACACTATACGAGCACGATAACCGTATCTACTCTCCAAGAATATCGTCTTTTAATTTTTTTTATTTAGTTTTTATTCAGAATATATTTGATATAATGTTTATTAATTAATTTTAATAAACATCTGTGTAAAAGCGATTTTTTAAACAATAATATGGTTATTATAACATTTTTTAATTTTTTTTCAAACTTTGTTTTATTATCATACTAACTGTATTTAAAAGCAATATTACCACATTTTAAAAAAATCCGACACAAAAAAAATTCCGAGTTGATAGGTATGTATAGCACTATAATACACCGAGCGCAGCGCAACGTCGAGCAGTCAGGCTCGCGAGTGGAAAGTGTTAAAATTAAAGGAAAATATGTCTTATGTAAACCAACATGGAGAAGGAGGAATCAGAGAGATCATGGAAGTCTTAATAGAAATATATTAGAATGAACCCTGCTTGTGGCAAGTCAAATCTGCAGCTTATCATGATAAAAATTTGAAAAATTCTGCGTATGATAAATTAGTGGAACAGTACAAATATATAGAACCAAGTGCTAATCGTAACAGTAAAGAATAGCTTGCGTACAAATTATAGAAAAGAAAAAAATAGATGAATCTAAAAGATCTGGCGCAGGCACAACAGAAGTGTACGAACCGAAATTATGGTATTTCAAACTTCTATGTTTATTCGGTACCACGGGCCCATGTTTCTAATATATCAGGGATTAATTTCGATCAAGTAAGTTCACAGTAACTTTATTTATTGAAAGTATTCATTATACGATTCAAAGGATAACATAAATAATGATAATTTTTATAATGTCAATGAATAAAGTTGTCTTGCCAAGGCACGCTTCCATCATTGTTGAAATAATGCACATATTTTTCCCTTACGATTTTTGCGGCATTTGGGCTATTTCCTAAATATCGTTGATTTAAATGTTTCATATTTGAATCATTCGAAGTCGACCCCAGTGTAATACATCCCTGTTTCATATTTTCTCGGTCAAAACATTCTGCATAAGTATATGAGTTAGTAGAATTAGACATCAAATAATTGTGTAAAGCACAACTTGCCAGTACTATTCGATCAATGTTTTTGGCTCGACATTTATTGGTGTTTTAAATATTCTAAATCTAGAAACCAATATACCAAAAGCATTTTGCACAATGCGTCTATCTCTACAAACACGATAGTTATAAATCTTTTTATCTTTTGAAGTAAGATCTGAGTGACGGAATGGTTTCATCATGTTCGTTCTCAAAGCAAAAGCATCATCAGCAATAAATACGTATGGCAGTATTCAGAACTATTTTTGATTGGTTCATGTGATGGAATCTCCAATTCATTTTTCTGGAGCTTGTCATAGAGTTCGGTTGTTTGGAGTATACCTCTATCTGATATCCTGCCCTTAACTCCAAAGTCACACACGATGAATTGGTACTTTGCATTTACTATTGCAAGTAGCACCATACTATGAGGACATTCATAATTATAATAATAAGATCCGCTTCCACTAGGAGGAATAATGTCTATGTGTTTGCCATCAATCGCCCGAATGGGATTTGATGCAAGCCTGGTTGAATAATTACCTCCGACTTTGAACTTAAAAAATATAAAATATAAGTTTCAAGTGAAATAAAATTTATGTACAGCGTAAAAATGTATTTCCGAGTCCCCGGTTTCCTGGGCTGGGGCCCCCTTGGGTCGTGGGCCCGTGGCAATTTGCCACCCACGCCACCCTATAGTTACGCCACAGCATACTGACTTTTATACTCACTTTGAAATAATTTTTCTCCAGTACTTTAGATATAGCTTCACACGTCTCAGGAATAATTACACGCAATGCCTGAGGAGATATTAATGTTGTAAACTTTAAATCCTCATAACTCCTTCCAGAAGCAAGAAATCTTAATGTTGCCGTCAACTTTTCGTGTGGCGAAATAGCTTTACGCATAATAGTATCTTGTCTTCAACTTAGAGGTGAAACCATCTTTAGCAATTTTAAATAAGTTTCTTCGTCCATGCGAAGAAAATTGTGCCAATCCCTTGGCGCTACTTTGAATTTATAATAGATTTATATGCGAAAACAGTTACTTTTTCTTAGCCATTCCTTGCACCAAATAGATCTCCTTTTAGTTATTTTCCATTTTTTGGGGCAAATACAAATGACATGGCCATAAAATCGTCATCTATTTCTGCACTAATTTTGATAAAAAAAATATAATAATCTACTAATCACAAATAATTCAGTAAAAATAATATCAATTATCACAAAGATATATTTTTAGGTTATGTTTTGACATTTATTATTTGACAGTTGCGCATTCATTCAGTTGCACATGCATACAGTTACGTCTGTGGCCGGCTTTAATAAGCATGATCCCAAATGTTGATAGATCTTCGAAAAGATCAGTAAAATTTGTTTCAACTTTCAACTTTATAAGACCCACGCCACTTTCTACAACTTTCTAATTTCATATCCCATGTGCTTCATTTTGTCAGAATATCCATTATTATTTTCATGGTTTTCAATTTCCCCTATTCTTGAATTGCTCTGAATACTGAAGTGCTCTGATTTTTCTTTGTATCCTTTTCTCGAAGCCGACGTTTAAACCAGTGTCAGATGGGAATAGTCTTGCACATGCTTGTTGATCTAATTAAATAGTCGATGCATGTGCAAGAATATGTATGGAAACATATTTTGCATGGTTCACACCTCAAGCATGTTCATTATATGTATATTTCACGGTTCAGCCGTACCACGTATGGTGCAACATCAGCAGTCGTTGATAGCACATTCCATTCTTTACTTTTCTTGACCTCCGTAATATTGCCTGGCAGTACTGTCCTACTTCTTGTGTGGATGCTGTAGATATCTCTGTCTCGTAGAAAGTATATGACCACACAGCCTTCGGTTCCTTTGTTGAAAAACATCTCTTTCATATAGTGTCAATTCTTTTAGAGTATTTTCCTTTCATCAATCTACTTTTCAACTGATTGTGGAAGCTTTCCAAAAACATATTTGTATTGACACCCAGACCTTTTCTAAAACTATATGCCCAGGTCTTTGTGCGCTTATAATAAGCCTTCCTGAAATATTTTGCGAATGACTGTGTAACTACATCTTCTTCAAGCTCCTTCAGGTTATCATTTAAACTGCTCGAGAATTCCTCTTCATTTAAAATCATTTTAATCTCTTAATTTTTAATCTCTAATTAATTATCAAAACTTGCGTCTGTCTTTGTCTACTTCTGATCTTTGCTCTTTCCAATTCCTGGACACATGCCATGAACACAATAATTTGTTTTCTGGTGACCTCATAACGTGTGACCTGCAATTGAAATATGCCGGAGCATTATCTGTCATAAAAGTTTTAGCCTTTATTTTTCCTACTGCCTCAGGAAATTGCTGGGGGAAAAAAATTTGAAAAAAGTAATTCATTTTGTCTGTTT
>NW_020538782.1:0-48624 GCF_003426905.1 Ctenocephalides felis
ATTGCTTTTGTTGTTGACTAACGTGGATAACATATTTATTATTATGGTGTTCTGTTGCAAAAGCTGATTGAAGATATTTTTAAATTCTAAAATAAGTGTTGCTAGAGAATCAGAATCAGGATTTGAAGGTGAATGATTAGAAGCAGAGTAATTGTTTTTTGCAATGTCTGCATAGGATGAATTTTAATTGTTGGATTTAAGGCCGGAGAAGAAATGTTGTTTATTTTATTATTAGAATTAGAATTATTAGAATTTTTAAAATTTTGGTTATTGGATTTGGATTATGACTGATTGATTTACTGGAGTTTTGTTTCTTTGTCTTTAATTTTTTGAAGTATGAGCAACCGCGATAATTAGCTGGATGAGCACCGTCGCAAAATAACAACATGCCGGAGCATTCGGATATTTGGTACAAGCTATAGTATTATGATTGTCACCGCATTTTAGGCAAGCAAATGGTCTATTGCAGTATTTTTTGGTGTGATTAAAGAGTTGACAGCGAGTGCATTGTATAATGTTGTTGGACTTTCTCGGTGGTTCGACGCGTATCATGCAGTTGAATAATTTATAAATGTTATAATATTTTTGTTATTTCTATTTGGTTCCAGATCAACAAAAAATATATCAAGAGATTTCTTGTTATTCTATGTCTAATATTTAGGATATTACGTACGACATGACCCTGTTTTAATAGTTCTAATTTAATTGCATATGTGCTTGTTGAAAAGTGTACATTTCTAAGAACAACCCTAAAAGCCTTCTCTTCTATTAATTGATATGTATGATATTACGGCATTAGTTCTTTTAGATGTCTGGATAAAGTTCGAAATGGTCGGAAAATGTATGGTTAGCTAAACTTCTCAGGAAATATTGATCGTGCGGAATTATTTCATTTATTGATTAGACATATCATTAATATCGTCAACTCCGTAAATAAATATTGGAGGGGGCTTACCGACTGGAGCCGGTTTAACTGAGTTGTCATCATCAGCTGTTTTCTATTGTTGAAAGGGCCGAAAATCGGTTTTGAATTTTGACATCTATTCCTAATGGTTCAAATGAAGTTTCTTTTTTTTGAAATTGACTACTTGCCATGAATTAGGAGGTTTCTTGACATCAGAATGTGGTTGAGTGAGGCTTGTAGATGCACTATTACTAGATGAATACTTCCTGTTTGAGTCAGAAATGATCAAGTTGAACGCAGCGAGACCTTTTCCGATTGTAAACATATTGGTCCGACCTTCTTCGCGAGGTATCTTGCTGTATTTGCTGGATCCAATAACGGTCTTTCGTAGTTTTGGGATTTCTGATGGTTTACTGTCCGATTCCATATTCGCTTTTATATCTTGATTGAAATGTAAGACATTTTTTTGATTCCACAAACGCATATTAGAGTCTCGATTATGTATGGTTTTTTGTAAGCAATTATTTAATTATCTGTACACTTTTGTAAGCTTTTCATGCATTTTTAATAAACCGTAAAATTCAATCTGACATGCCATGAGTAAAATGAAGAAATAAAGCATGCATAGCAGCATTTACCAAAGAAGAACGAACAATATTAACCCTTTCGACTCGAATGCAATTTATATATATCTCGAAATTCGCGAGTGGAAAGTGTTAAAGCATACATATATGATTCATTCATTCCCTGTTTGCTTACTTGATCAAAAACGCTGATAAGGAGGGAGGACGGCGAACGCAACGCAATTATATAGGTCAAAAAGACGGCATTTGCAGAGGATATTGGATTTCATATACACTGGAATCCGCAAATAACGAAATTTCTAGCCGCGAATAAAGGTATCGGGTCGCAATTTTTTTGGCCGCGAATAGCGAAAACGCGAATGAAGAAGCCGCGAATAAGGAGGTTCTACTGTATATCTTTCTTCATAAAAAAATTACCGAACAAATGCTTATTACAGGTACGATTACTTGTAGAATATAAATTCTGGCTTTTGCGCATACATGAATTCTAGCCTCTAAAGGAATTGTAACAAGGTTAGATATATTATTACAAATTGAACAATGTCGATGGGTCGATGCTATTCGATTAAGACAAAGTTCAACAAATATCACTTTTTCAAAAAAATATTACAATCGTATTCACTACAAAATGCACTTACAGAACTACTATCACTATCATAAGCACTGAATTATTTGCATTGCATATGCTCGTTCTGCTACTAGAGTTTCTATAAGGAATTAGTCTACACGTAGCACACAAAATATCACCAATTAAAATAGTTTTGTCTTTAGAACTACAGTACAATTGTTTATCATCCTTACTTAAAACGACCTTTTTGCCCACCAATTTTCATCAAACATTAATTGTAATTCTTGCAATTTTGCGATATATAATTTCAATTATATTAACAAATTATAATGAACCACTAAAATATACGCTCAACAAATTAAATTGTTATCAAAATAAAAAAAAAATAGCAAGTTCAACTGACACATAATTAGAGTTCGCAAAAAACACACAAAAACAAAACAAATGAATAGACTGTTACAATTGCAAGTAATAATATTAATATGTTAGCAAATATTAAATCACTAAAATGTTCACTACACAACGTAATTGTGTTGTCATTAAAATATAAGATTTCAATCTGGCACAAAATTAGTGTTCACAAATATCACACCAAACATAAGAATTATAGTATTTGAGGCATACACAATATCGAATGGTACATATTTGTTAAATAATAAAAGCATAGACTTTTAGATTACTAAATATTAAATTCTTTATTGTATTGCAGAATTGATAAAAATAGAATAGGAATATCATATTATAATTTTATATAGGTTATGTTATTATTCAAACATTATATTTTTTTATTTTTAAAATATTTTTATCATAATGATTATACCTTGCATAGTTTAGTTATATACACATGCTTTATTGCCTTATTAACCCTTCGACTCGGATGCCGCGCTCCGGCGGCATGGTCATTTTACCGTTGCGCTCGGATGCCGCCGCTCCGGCGGCATGATATGTTTTACCGTTCCAGTCGGATGCGCCGCTCCGGCGGCAAATAGTGTCGTCGCGAACTAACTTACAAATTGTGATTTTTTTCATCTTTTGAAATTAATGCACCACTAACTTCATTATTGATTAACTATAATTATTTCATAAATAATATAATAACATTAATTATGGCTCACAAACACCATTATTTATTAGATATAAATGTTACTAGAAATTTATATATTATTTATATACATTATAATGTATTATACATATGCATATTATGTATAGATACACACACGTATATATATACGTGTAATAGAAAAAATAACGATATTATTGGAGTTGTTCTTAACACACTATACGAGCACGATAACCGTATCTACTCTCCAAGAATATCGTCTTTTTAATTTTTTTTATTTAGTTTTTATTCAGAATATATTGATATAATGTTTATTAATTAATTTTAATAAACATCTGTGTAAAAGCGATTTTTTAAACAATAATATGGTTATTATAACATTTTTTAATTTTTTTTAAACTTTGTTTTATTATCATACTAACTGTATTTAAAAGCAATATTACCACATTTTAAAAAAATCCGACACAAAAAAAATTCGAGTTGATAGGTATGTATAGCACTATAATACACCGAGCGCAGCGCAACGTCGAGCAGTCAGGCTCGCGAGTGGAAAGTGTTAAAATTAAAGGAAAATATGTCTTATGTAAACCAACATGGAGAAGGAGGAATCAGAGAGATCATGGAAGTCTTAATAGAAATATATTAGAATGAACCCTGCTTGTGGCAAGTCAAATCTGCAGCTTATCATGATAAAAATTTGAAAAATTCTGCGTATGATAAATTAGTGGAACAGTACAATATATAGAACCAAGTGCTAATCGTAAAATTAATAGCTTGCGTACAAATTATAGAAAAGAAAAAAATAGATGAATCTAAAAGATCTGGCGCAGGCACAACAGAAGTGTACGAACCGAAATTATGGTATTTCAAACTTCTATGTTTATTCGGTACCACGGGCCCATGTTTCTAATATATCAGGGATTAATTTCGATCAAGTAAGTTCACAGTAACTTTATTTATTGAAAGTATTCATTATACGATTCAAAGGATAACATAAATAATGATAATTTTTATAATGTCAATGAATAAAGTTGTCTTGCCAAGGCACGCTTCCATCATTGTTGAAATAATGCACATATTTTTCCCTTACGATTTTTGCGGCATTTGGGCTATTTCCTAAATATCGTTGATTTAAATGTTTCATATTTGAATCATTCGAAGTCGACCCAGTGTAATACATCCCTGTTTCATATTTTCTCGGTCAAAACATTCTGCATAAGTATATGAGTTAGTAGAATTAGACATCAAATAATTGTGTAAAGCACAACTTGCCAGTACTATTCGATCATTGTTTTTGGCTCGACATTTATTGGTGTTTTAAATATTCTAAATCTAGAAACCAATATACCAAAAGCATTTTGCACAATGCGTCTATCTCTACAAACACGATAGTTATAAATCTTTTTATCTTTTGAAGTAAGATCTGAGTGACGGAATGGTTTCATCATGTTCGTTCTCAAAGCAAAAGCATCATCAGCAATAAATACGTATGGCAGTATTTCAGAACTATTTTTGATTGGTTCATGTGATGGAATCTCCAATTCATTTTTCTGGAGCTTGTCATAGAGTTCGGTTGTTTGGAGTATACCTCTATCTGATATCCTGCCCTTAACTCCAAAGTCACACACGATGAATTGGTACTTTGCATTTACTATTGCAAGTAGCACCATACTATGAGGACATTCATAATTATAATAATAAGATCCGCTTCCACTAGGAGGAATAATGTCTATGTGTTTGCCATCAATCGCCCGAATGGGAGTTTGATGCAAGCCTGGTTGAATAATTACCTCCGACTTTGAACTTAAAAAATATAAAATATAAGTTTCAAGTGAAATAAAATTTATGTACAGCGTAAAAATGTATTTCCGAGTCCCCGGTTTCCTGGGCTGGGGCCCCCTTGGGTCGTGGGCCCGTGGCAATTTGCCACCCACGCCACCCTATAGTTACGCCACAGCATACTGACTTTTATACTCACTTTGAAATAATTTTTCTCCAGTACTTTAGATATAGCTTCACACGTCTCAGGAATAATTACACGCAATGCCTGAGGAGATATTAATGTTGTAAACTTTAAATCCTCATAACTCCTTCCAGAAGCAAGAAATCTTAATGTTGCCGTCAACTTTTCGTGTGGCGAAATAGCTTTACGCATAATAGTATCTTGTCTTCAACTTAGAGGTGAAACCATCTTTAGCAATTTTAAATAAGTTTCTTCGTCCATGCGAAGAAAATTGTGCCAATCCCTTGGCGCTACTTTGAATTTATAATAGATTTATATGCGAAAACAGTTATCTTTTTCTTAGCCATTCCTTGCACCAAATAGATCTCCTTTTAGTTATTTTCCATTTTTTTGGGGCAAATACAAATGACATGGCCATAAAATCGTCATCTATTTCTGCACTAATTTTGATAAAAAAAATATAATAATCTACTAATCACAAATAATTCAGTAAAAATAATATCAATTATCACAAAGATATATTTTTAGGTTATGTTTTGACATTTATTATTTGACAGTTGCGCATTCATTCAGTTGCGCATGCATACAGTTACGTCTGTGGCCGGCTTTAATAAGCATGATCCCAAATGTTGATAGATCTTCGAAAAGATCAGTAAAATTTGTTTCAACTTTCAACTTTATAAGACCCACGCCACTTTCTACAACTTTCTAATTTCATATCCCATGTGCTTCATTTTGTCAGAATATCCATTATTATTTTCATGGTTTTCAATTTCCCCTATTCTTGAATTGCTCTGAATACTGAAGTGCTCTGATTTTTCTTTTGTATCCTTTTCTCGAAGCCGACGTTTAAACCCAGTGTCAGATGGGAATAGTCTTGCACATGCTTGTTGATCTAATTAAATAGTCGATGCATGTGCAAGAATATGTATGGAAACATATTTTGCATGGTTCACACCTCAAGCATGTTCATTATATGTATATTTCACGGTTCAGCCGTACCACGTATGGTGCAACATCAGCAGTCGTTGATAGCACATTCCATTCTTTACTTTTCTTGACCTCCGTAATATTGCTTGGCAGTACTGTCCTACTTCTTGTGTGGATGCTGTAGATATCTCTGTCTCGTAGAAAGTATATGACCACACAGCCTTCGGTTCCTTTGTTGAAAACATCTCTTTCATATAGTAGTCAATTCTTTTAGAGTATTTTCCTTTCATCAATCTACTTTTCAACTGATTGTGGAAGCTTTCCAAAAACATATTTGTATTGACACCCAGACCTTTTCTAAAACTATATGCCCAGGTCTTTGTGCGCTTATAATAAGCCTTCCTGAAATATTTTGCGAATGACTGTGTAACTACATCTTCTTCAAGCTCCTTCAGGTTATCATTTAAACTGCTCGAGAATTCCTCTTCATTTAAAATCATTTTAATCTCTTAATTTTTAATCTCTAATTAATTTATCATAAACTTGCGTCTGTCTTTGTCTACTTCTGATCTTTGCTCTTTTCCAATTCCTGGACACATGCCATGAACACAATAATTTGTTTTCTGGTGACCTCATAACGTGTGACCTGCAATTGAAATATGCCGGAGCATTATCTGTCATAAAAGTTTTAGCCTTTATTTTTCCTACTGCCTCAGAAATTTGCTGAAAAAAATTTGAAAAAGTAATTCATTTTGTCTGTTTGAGAAACAAAAGGCAACAGGAATCCCACTCCCAAATTTATGCGTATGCGTATTGCAATTGAAAACCATAACTGTTAGTCCCGTGCGTACCATCAACGCATATCTTGTCTGTACCAAATTCCAATAACGTTTGCGCCTGCATGTTTGTCATAATTACAAGAATAAAGTCATCATTGCCAAGTCCATAATTAGTTGTATTAATTCCTTTATAAAATAACACTTTGAAGGTTTTCTTTTGTTGGTTCTCCTTAACCCAAGTAGTTACACTTGTTGAATCATTTTTATTTCTAAACGTATCGTATGGTGGTAGAACTTTCTGTTTCATATTCCAAATATCTTTCTTTGCAATCATGGAAGCTCTCAGTGGTAATTCTTTATTGTAACAAGCTTCACGTATGTTTTTTAGAATGAAATCATTATCAACGCCAGCCTTAATTTGTTCTGAAAAAGTTATAATAAGAATAAAAAAATAACAAAAATTTCGTACATAAAACTAAATTATCTTTAACTATACCTTTGATGTTATTTATCAAATTTTGGTTCAGTCGCACATATTTTGTCAAATTTTCATGTTCCACATACATCTTCCAGTAATCACATTTAACATGTCCGTCATTATATATCTTGCATATGATTCGTGAGGGACAAGCATGTCCAATTTTTTTGGTACCCCTTGAAATTGGTTCTTTTATTTGATGTGTGTAAGACCGATAGCAATTAAAATATTGAGCGTATAGGCCTTCCCACAATCCTCAATGGGACAGGTAATCCGAAGAGCCCTTATAGATCCTATAAACTGTCAATTATTGTAATTTTTGTGGATGTAATATTAAACATATTTAAATAGTATTTATTTATTTATTCAATACTTGTAGACACCTTCCGAGAGTGCAACGATAAAATATTATTTGGTGTGGGTCTTGTAGGGGTCGTTTGTAAGAATGTGGGCGTATGTAGAAGGAATAGGTGACGAAGGAAGAGCATTTGATAGAATGTCTGTGGAAGGAATTAGAGAATGAGGCAAAGCATAAGAATGAAGTGCTAGAGATGTTTCAGGATTAATTCTAAAATTATTGTAAAATGTGCGGTTGATATTGGAGTCTTGTAAAGAAATATTGGGAGTTGAGCAATGGAAGGTTTTGATGTAACTTTGCAAAGAAACAGGAGTATGTAATATCTTTGGGCAAAATGTGCATTGAAAATTACTGTAAAACTGTTTTGGCTGTTTTCCATGTATTAATCTGATCTGGCGGGAAAGCGAACTAAATAAAAAAAATTTTGACATAAGCGTCTTCATTGTCTTGGTATTTTTGAGATTGCAAATAGAATGAAAACATTCTTCATTACTATTTATTATTATTCTTTTAAGCATAATATTTGGTATTATTAATCATCTATAAAAAAGATGTTTTTATTATGACTGATAATTGCCTGAAAAAATAGTTTTATAAAAATATGATAAGGTATATATAAAAAAAATATAAAAAATTATAAAAAGCAAAATTTCCAAAATTTCAAAAATATATTCTATATAAATTACCTCATTCACGATATAATTTTATAAAATTATTTATGAATAATTTTTAAAACATTTGTTTTTGAAATGGTTAATGTGTTCGTAACATAAAAGTAATAAAATTCAAAATTGTGTTCTGGAATTTTTTCATACATTTCTCTATGTATGTTGTTAAACCCCGTATATATATATATATATATATATATATATATATATATAAATTATATAAATATAAATTATTATAAATAATAATTTAAATTATTTATATATCTTGATGATTTTTTGTTCGACGTTGAAACATATTGAAATGAATAAAACAGCCAATGCGTCGAATGTAAACAATTTAATTTATTTTTATACGTTTCGAGACTAGATGTGTCTCATCATTCAGCTAAAAGAAATTTACAATTAAAGAAAAGGTTTCAAAAAAATGAATTTATACAATGGAAAAATTAATTGAAAAAACAACAAATTATACACACCAGATCAGGAAAAACCCACTTAACTAAAACATTTTACAACACCACAATCACATGACACTACTGTAGGAAAACAAAAATAATTTACGAAAAGACCGAAAAAGGTAGATGTAAAAATGTATAAAATACATAATTATTTGTTTTCAAAGCATAGCAACACGAATGGACTAAGAATGCGTCGAGAGACGTGTAGACGGCTATGCGACCAACACGCGTGCATGTGGGAAGGGATATCAGGGGTGTAGTATGGCGTCAGATTTACAGTGATTAATTATATTTTGATAACTTTCTGAGAGTAAGCTAGAAGAACTGCGTTTGTTAACACAATTAGAATGTAAAAAGATGAAACATGATTCGGAAAATCTTCTAAGGTCTACATTTTTTTCTTTATATAAAATTATAGGATGGTCAGTATTAAACGAATGTTTGAAATTAATAATGTGCTCAGAAAACATTGTTTTAAATTGTCTAGGGTTTTTTGAATTATAAATATGTTGATTCATTCTCTTGCTAATGTATTGGGAACTTTCACCGATATAACAACTGTCACAATCTAAACAATTAATTTTATAAACGGCATCGGTGATTCGGTCAGACGGAGATTTTGATTTTAAGGTAGAAAACAGGGAACTGAGTGTGTTATCAAAAGTGAAAACTAAAAGAAAACCTTCAACAGAAAAAAGTTTTTTTAAAAAATAAGAAAAACTACCCAAATAAGGTAAACAAATAATGCCTTTATATTTGTTAAATAAAGAAGAAGAATTTGAATCGGCAGTAAAATATTTTTGAACAACGGAAGTGACATTATTATTATCAATATTGGTAACGTTTAAAAAATTTAACCTATTTTTAATTATATTATTGATTAAATGTAAAGGATAAGAGTTATTTGTGAGAATGGAGCGGACTAAATCCAAATTTTTATTCCAAAAAGTTTTATTGCTTAAAAGAATAGCTCTATCAATGAGAGAAATGATGATGGAAATTTTTACAGAACGAGAATGAAACGATAAGTAATTAATGTATCTACCGGAAGAAGTTGGTTTTTGAAACCAATCAGTTAAAATAAAATTGTTTTGGTTTCTAATGAGTTTAATGTCTAAAAAACTAATGGAATTGTCATCTTCAAACTCACAAGTAAACTTTAAATGATTGTTAAAAGAATTAAAGGAATCAAGAGTGGAGGAAATGGAATTATTTTCTAAACACAAGAGAACGTCATCAACATATCTAAAGTAAAAGAAAGGTTGAACAGAAAGTTTGGGTAGAACAAAATTTTCAAGTAACTGTAAAGTTAAATCTGCCAAAGGAGGACTGATGCTAGAACCCATAGGCATACCAAAAATCTGAGCAAAAAATTTATTGTCAAAACAAAAATATGTATTATTGAATATGAAATTTAAAATGTATTTAAACCAAAATAAATTGATAGTTGTATGTGGTCTGATGTCATTCCAACGATCCGAAATGGCATCCAACGCAAGATCCCATGGAACGTTAATAAACAACGAAACGACATCAAAGCTTACCAAAGAAAAGTTAGACGGTATGCTTAAGTTGTTGAGATATTTTGCCAAAATAAAAGAGTTTGAGACATTAGTTTTTGATAAAATGGTGACCTTAGAGAGAATAGTACTTAAATATTTAGTTAAATTACTTAACGGTGAGTTTATGTCAGCAACTATAGGTCTTAACGGTAAATCTGCTTTGTGGATTTTTGGAAGGCAATATAATTTAGGGAAGTCTGGATGAAAAACCTTAAGGGAAAAACCTAAAGATTTGGATATTTGTTTTTTTTGGATTAAATTTGTGATAAGTTTATGAGTTTTTCTGTTTATGTAATCGGTATGTAATCATTATTTATATATATAAAAAACTGCAGCCTAGTATAGTCATAGCCTCAGAATATTCTAAGGGACATGAACATTCATAATATTTTTAGCCCTTTTCAATAAATGTAATTAAAATAGCAAATGGTGACAGTTTTATTCGTATGACGACTATACTCGTCAATACAAAAAATTCTGCCACATCTTCATGACGAGTATATCCGTCAATTGCAGTTATCTGGTTAAATTGCATAAGTTTTGTACATTGGACTATTCAATTTCATCAATTTTGAAATCAGACTATACAAAATTTAATTTTCTGAAATACGTGGTTCGAATTACGTTGTAATATTATTTCGTACTAAATTATTAATATATTAATTAATTTATGTGCATTTGCATATATTTGTTTTTATTATATAAATAATATAAATTATTATTTCAATGATAAATTATAATTTTTCGACTTCATAAAACTTTGTTTTTTTTACAGTTTTTGGTATAAACTTGAAACCGTTCAAGTTGAATGCACAATCTGTGTATAGTTGTTTAGATGTAATTATCTTTTTCGATATATAAGATTTAAAATAATTTTATTAGATAAATTTGTAGATAATTTTAAAGTCTTAAGAAGTATGTTACCAAAGTGTAAAACCTTTACACATTTTTGCTGAAATTGGGATATGAACTTCAAAAAATGTCCAAGCAGAATGTATAAATTGACTTTGGTATTTCAGATGAGTAACTTTTATGGAAAAGATTTTATTGATATTGTTATATATAACATATACAATATATATATATATATATATATATATATATATAAAGCGAGAGATTTTTCTTCAGATGGTGAAATAATATGATGAAAATTGTTTCTTGGGCATCCATCCAATAATTAAAAAAACAGTTTTAATGCAACATGTTTTAATTAAGAGAACATACGTTTCGGGTCCAGATTTGACCCATCTTCAGTGCATACAAATAAATTTAAAAAAAAAATTATTTAAAATTAATTATTGGATGGATGCCCAAGAAACAATTTTTATCATATATATATATATATATATATATATATATATATATATATCTTACCAAGTCCAAAGCAAATTTTTCATTTTTCAACCTTTTTTTCAAACTCCTCTATTTCGCTTAGACTCTTCAATGGTATCACTGCCATTTGCTCCTCTTCGTCTGAAACTGAAAACATACAAATTTCAGTTTGATTTTCAATCATTTCTTGAAGATGAAGTGTAATTTTCTCCGATATTGTCGACAAGTGATTCAATGACTTTTCGGGCTTATCTTTGCTTGATAAAATGAACTTCACGATTAATATTTTAATACAATAAAAACGTTGACATTGAAAAATTTAGTGGCAAATTGTTCAAAATAACTTGAAACAAGTTATTGAGTTGAGAACACAAAATTAGCAAATAGGATTTGCTGATAAAAACATATTCTTTTTCAGAAAGTTAGAATGAAATATTGTTTATTAAACATTATAATGGAGCAAGAAGTGCATTTTTGAGCTATTTTCAATAAGCTCACAATAGCATAGCAAAAATAGTACTCGTATGTACTGATTTAGTACCAAAACTCTGTTTTTCTCTCCAACCTACCAAAAAAAGCAGAAGACTAAGCAAATTGTGGGCTTATGTACAATTTCTGATATTATTAAGAAAATAATGATAAACAAAATACTTACTTGCTATAGATTCAAGCTTTTCCTCAATATTCGGTGGTATACCATTTTGAATGGCTTGCTCATTATTTCCTATTGAATATACAGCTTTTATCAATACTTTTAATAATTTATTACTTTAATACTTTCTTATTATTTTAATACTACAGATTACTCCTCAATAGTTGAGGAGGGATGATGGTAGTCAAGAGCAGTTGCGATTTGAGGTTTTTCATATTTTTCAATCATTTGTGCCATACTCTGCACATCATCGGGCAAGTTTGCATCAAAATGTTTATTTATTATTTTTAATAATTGATTAGCTTGTTCCTCTTGTATTTGTGTTTCCTCAATCCAAACATATAGATCGTTCAAACAAATATGATTGCTCGAAGAAACAGTTTCGTTGATTGATCTATTCACTGAAATAAAAAAGCGGACAGAATCTACTTTCAGCCCACCACTTTTCTCGAGAAATGAATCAAGTCAAGAACAATGAATCTGGTCAAGAACACCAATGTAATTGATTTAATATGGCACCAACAACCAGTACATGTTCTATTCAAGCATTTTTTTCAAGTGTTGTATTCAAGTATGGATCTAAATTGTAATCAGCACAATACTCAACATCAAATAAAATGATATTGTTCTAAATTCATTCTAAACATTACTCGGTTATTAACTTCCCGAAGGAGAAGTTTGTTTTCATCAAAAAATCCGATTCTCGGCGATTTTATGTTTTCTCGACGTTTCCATTCTGGATCGAATGCGAACAAATTTGTAAAAAGTAGGTTTGTGTGTGTTTGAAACAGTGCCGTAAATCGACGTTTTTTTCCCAAAACGATCGTTTTGTCAACACAAGCAGAAAGTGTTTTGAATTATTTAAATCGGATGTTTATTTCTCTCAAAAACTGCCATTTTTCGAACATTTAGCTCGGTATCTCAGAAACGGCTGGACCTGCCTTTGCCAAAAACTAATCAGCACATCTCTCTAACAATACCATTCAAATCGGTTGATCCGTGAGCTCGAAAACGTGG
The DNA here is from genome assembly GCF_003426905.1 of Ctenocephalides felis. Classification (NCBI taxonomy): domain Eukaryota; kingdom Metazoa; phylum Arthropoda; class Insecta; order Siphonaptera; family Pulicidae; genus Ctenocephalides; species Ctenocephalides felis. The sequence continues at coordinate 13,314 of NW_020538782.1, forward strand.
GCGAAAAATTGTATCCATGCATACACACACACATCTATTTTTTCTGAGGTATTCCAAAATGTTCAGAAACCTTTGAAACGTCGAGAAATGCAAAAATTTTTAATTCGATTTTTGGACGATTACAATAACTTACCCTACGGAAGTTAAAAAATATAATTTATTTTAGTATAAACACTATTTACAGATTTACAGTTGTCGACATATTATATTAGCCAAGCTCAATATAAGGCGAGGAGTGATTTCTGTACTAGCATTTCACTCCGTAAAAGATGAACTTGAATCTGGCGCCATTGACATTTTGCCTCCGTTGGCAGACCTGCGTCTAGTCGAGTGAGTGCATCTATTAATCTGTGGTCGTGCTCAAGCCACGTGTTCTGTGTGTTCGTAATCCATTATGTTGCTTTGTGCTGCGCATTGGTTTCAACGTGTTTGTGTTTTGGCGTGTTTGCGTTTTGGTGTTTATTTCTATTTTATTTAAATTCAGTGCTTTGGTAGACAAATAATTAAATGGCCTAAATTGGCGATAAAATTGTTTGCAGATTTTTGGTTAGTATTTCGATGAAATGTTAATTCAATACGTGAAACAAAAACAAAGAATTTGGCAGCATTTTATGATTGCTGTGTTTTGTATGTGATTTTATATGTGAAATATTTGTTGAAAACTTTCGTGCTTTTCACACTTGTTGTAACACGCTGTTGATTTCATTTAAGACGCAATGCTCGTCAAATTTATGATTATTATGTACATACGCACGTACTTTATTTATTGATATCATTTCCAGTCTCACAGAAGCGCTATAACTAATGATGCATATTCTATTTTAACACTGTAGTTGACATTAATTTTCTTTTCTTTTGATGCTATTTTAAATTATTATTTTTATTTCTATATATGAATTACTATAATATTCTTTACTTTCAAGTGTCGGTGAAGAAATTTTATTCAACATAATGGAGAGCCATGTGAATGTTTTGCCGAAAAAAATCATCCTACATTTTATAGCCATGCAAGGTACACTGAGTAATAATTTTTAGCAAGTAAGTACTTGCAAGTTTTTTATTGTGGTGGATATAATCCTTATCAGTATTATCAAAAATGCTTAGTAATAGCAAAATTGTTTTACGAAGCACTTAAAGGCACATGCTGCCAGAATTCCACAAATGAAATTTTAGAATTTGATCTGCTTTTATTGTCGGATCCTGCAAGTAAAAAGTATGTCTATATATTTATTAACAGTTATCAGCAAATGTTGTCTTGTATGATTATGAGTTTAGCTTTTAGTTCACGACTCACAAATTTTACAATTGCTAACAAATATGGTTGTTGATGACACGCTGTCGATAATTTCAATTATTAAATTTGATATTAACAGATTAAACTTATGTAGCATTATTTATGTTTCTTGGCTTAATTCTCTTGTTTGTTTGCCATTTTACTATCCTTAATTTTTAATTTTGTAACTATTGTATATTTTCTTATGTTCAAAAGTAGACCATGATTAACTTCATGATTTTTTTCTTCACATAGTCTCTACTATACTTAGACGGTACTCTGCTTTCTGGTCACCTCATAAAATTAATATTAACAAAAACTTGACTTACTATGTAAAATTCTCATAATGTCTCAATTTTCTAATTTGTATATAAATATATTTTCACTTTAAAACATATTTTTGCACTGCATTAATTCTTTATGAAAAAATTTGCTCGCTGCTCTAGAGTGTATCGGAAGGTGTGATAGAATATAGTACTTATTCATTACTAAAGCATCCCAATAAATTTTGGCATATGTATATTTGTATGTATGTGTGTATATATGTATATGTATATATATATGTATATATATATGTATATATATATATATTATATATATATATATACTAGCTGACCCGGCAAACGCTGTTTTTATCTTTTTTTCTCAAATTTTCCTTAAATTTTGACATTTGTCATTTTAGTGTTTTGTTTTTTTTTTGCCATTTTCTGTCAAAATTTTTTGAAAATATTTATTTTACAATATTGTTTTGTATCTATAATTTGTTAGGCAATATTTTCTATAACATAACTTGGAATAATTAATTTAGTTGCGTCTTATTGAAGTAACTCGTTAAACATTCTTTTTTGTGAAATGTCAAAATTTCGTTTATGATTATTTTTAAATTCAATATGCCGCTTTTTTATTGTGATCCCTGATCTATAAGGTTTTAATGAAGTTTTGGTTACCGAAATAATTTGATAAGCTAATCAATTAAATCTAAATCATAAATCTATTTATTTAATTATTTTCATAAATATTGACAGATGACATTTAATTTTTTTTTCATGTCAACATTTATTTAAATTTTTTAGGCATTGATTTCTAATTAGATTTAAAACTATAAACAGTGATTTTGAATGTAGCATTTTATCGTAGCTTACCAAATTATTTCGGTAAACGTCCAAAACTTCATTAATTAGTATAGATATATCCAACATTTATATCCAAATTAGATGAAATGCTATATTCAAAATCACAATTTATAGTTTTAAATCTAATTAAAAATCAATGTTTATAAATTTGAATAAATGTTGACATGAAAAACGTCAAATGTCATTTGTCAATATTTATGAAAATAATTATATAAATAGATTTACGATTTAGATTTAATTGATTAGCTTACCAAATTATTTCGGATACTAAAACTTCATCAAAACCTTATAGATCAGAGATCACAATACAAAAGCGACATATTGAATTTAAAATTAATCATAAACAAAAATCTGACATTTCACAAAAAAAATGTTTAACGACTTCAGTAGGAAACAAATAAATTAATTATTCCAATTTTTGTTATAGGCAATATTGCCAAACAAATTATGGATACAAAACATTATTGTAAAATAAATACTATCATTTTCGACTAAAAGGGAAATATTTTGACATTTATAAATTTAGTGCATATTGCATATATGAAATTGACATTAACTATTTAAATTAAATGCAAAAGTAAAAAATCTGATATTTATATAAAAAATTGTATATGTAGATAATTATACTGCGTTGATTTAGACTAATCAAATAGAATTAATTTTGGAAGTATAAAATGTCAAATAATTTTGAAAATTATAACAAGTTTTTAACTATTTGACAGAAAGAATAGATTTTACTACAAATTCATATCCATATCAAGCACCAAAGTAATAAATAATACTTATTAAATGACATTATTTATAGACAATATTTAATGAATATTTTAATTATATTTTTTGACATTTGCTAATTCAAAATAAATTAAAAATAATTGAAAACAATGTCATAAATCGGATATTTCTGGTAAAATATCAAATAAATATATTTATGTTTCACTTGATTTCAAATAAAAAAAACTAATTGTTATGCCAAAATAGATAGTATATTCATCTAAAATTATAGTCTAAATATTACAATTTTGATAAATAATCATCCATTATTTTGCAGTACGAAAATTGATAAGAAATTAATAAAAGTGCCAAAATTCAAACATTTTATAGTTTTGGACTCGGACTTTATTCGTGTTAGTTTCAGGGATAGTATGAATATCAGTCGAAAATTTATATGATAAGTGATTAAAACATTATAGATCACAATAAAAAAGCTACATATTGAATTTAACATTAATCACGAACAAAATTCTGACAGTTCAAAAAAAAGAATTTTCAACAACTTCAATAAGACACAAATAAATTAATTATTACAATATAATAAGCGGCAAAATATTTTTTATGGCAAAACAGCGTTTGCCGGGTCAGCTAGTATATATATAAGACCTGAAAGTAAAACTGAAACCAATTTGTGTGTTTTTTTTAATATCAAATAATCAAAATTAGTAACAATATATATATGGGTTAACAGTCACAATTTTATAGCGCTGCTTCGCAAATCTGAAATATGCCAGCGAAGCAGCTTCAAACTCTTGTTCAGTTATCTCAGGAAAAATTTGTCAGGCTGCAGCTAAAAGAAAGAAGTTATTAGTCACGGTTAATACATACTTCTGACTTACATTTTAATTTACTTTTCATAATCTTAATCAATAGTAGACTTTGCAGTGGGAAATTATCCCGTCTGCCACACCAAGAGCACTGAGCAGCTAACTCCTTTCTAAATAATTTTTTATAAAAAATTTTCACTAATGTCTCCTTGCTCCCTCCAATGCGTGTAAGATACTTTAGCTGAAAATATAGTATTGCAAAATTAAATTGAAAAATTTTGTACGAACATTAAGTACAAGAAAACTCACCAATTGTGCTCTTTCCACGTCATTTTGGAACAATATTTCACAGTTTAAAATGTTTTCTGTGGTTTTGAGGGGAAATAATTGGTCACAAATACTGTCTTCCTCCTGGACACTATTTCCAGGTAGTGCCTTTATCTCAGTTAAAAGAGAATCGTTGTAAATTTTATTTTCCTTTACAAAGTATCTAAAGGGATCTATTAAAAATCGATAAGAATAAATAATAGTTAAGACACAATAACTATGAATCACTTACTTTCTATGCGTGCCAATCCTTCCATCAAGGCATCTACAGGCAGAGGTTCCTCTGTCTGCGTGCCTTGATCAACAATAGTCCTTTGTTTATTGATGACCTGTTTCTTCCTTGCCACCTCCCCGGAATTTACAATTAAATTGAATTCTGGACCAGCTGCAAAAACATTAGTCAAATAAATAAGGTACAAAGTTTTTTATAAAAGGTAACTACTCACAATAATCTTCCCCTTCATCTTCAAATACTTTTTTGGTCCTCTTACGGCTCATCGCTTTGCGAAGCTTCGCTATCCGCCGCCGCTCTCCTCGCTTTTTCATACGAAGCTAAGAATTCAAAGCAAATAAATATCACATAAACAGATAGTATATGAACACTACAACCTATGTCCTAAAAAAAGCAACTTACGAAAATATTTCACGGATGTTATTTTCACCCTTTCCCATTTACTCTTTGGTGAATAGTGGCTTTTAACGCATACACTGAAAAGTGTTTTAAATCCCTCGGGGGCCACCAACACTTAACAACTTCGCCGTTCTCTTAAAGAAGCTAATCTGCTGAGACCTTCGATCTATCGAGTTTTCCCTCAAAATAATTACATTCTATTATAATTATAACTAAAGTATTATAATTGGATTATAACTAAAAGAAATTGAATGCTTGTATTATTAAAGCATATGCTTACAAAATGGTGGAACAATGACATTACTTCCATCATGTAACATATATTAATTATAAAATATAATTATACTCACGATTTAGGCGTTTCCATATTTCTGTTTTTTCTTTAGTAGCGAATATCAAATGAACTCCCAAATAGAAATGATCATTTTGTTCGGACACAAACACTTTCGCCATTTTCTATTAATGAACGCTTACACATGAAGTTCGTCACTATCACCAACTTTACAAACAGTGTCAAAAAATAACTCTGTTGCTTATGAAGAACACTTTACCCTTGTTTTATTTTTAACTTCCCGAAGGAGAAGTTTGTTTTCATCAAAAAATCCGATTCGCTAATTTTATGTTTTCTCGACGTTTAACGAGACCAAATTTGGAAAAAGTATGTGTGTGTATGTGTATGTGTATGTGTGTGTGTGTGTGTGTGTGTGTGTGTGAACAGATTTTTTGCCGTAAATCGACGTTTTCTCTAAAAACGGCTGGACCGATTTCAAAAATTTAAAAGCCATTCGATGTATCTCGATGAGGACTATCGTTTCTGAGTTTTATGCGGCGATCGGCCGGGCCGTTTCTTTGTAAATTGCAGAAAAGTGAAAAATTTTTCGTCCACGTTTTAGCCCGCAATTCTGAATCGATTCTGAAAATTCAAAAACCATTCGATAGATATTGGTTGGGAATCGTGCTGATTAGTTTTTGGTAAAGATCGGCCGGGCCGTTTTCTTGTAATAAAGTTTTTAAAAAAAGAACTTCGACGATTTTTATGATTTTTTTTTGACGGTAGATACCATAGTTTTCTAGGTCATACTAAAATATTACGGCCCTACGACAACTCGTTTAGCTTTAAAAATTCGTCAAAGTTTGCAAAAATTGGTGTCGTTTTATTGACATTTGTCAAAATGAAATCTTTGATCGACGTTTTCTCAAAAACGCCTTAACCGATTTCAGAAATTTAAAAGTCATTTGATGTATTCCGGTGAGGACTATCGTTTGTCAGTTTTGTGCGACAATCTGCCAAGCCGTTTCTTTATAATTTGAAAAAAAGTGTTAAACTTTTCGTCCATATTTAAGCTCATCCTACCGAACCGATTTTAAAAAATCAAAAACTGTTCGAAAGATATTAGTTGGGAATGGTACTGATTAATTTTAAGTGAAAATCTACCGAGCCGTTTTCTTGTAATTAACTGTTGAAAAAAAGTGTTAAATTTTCGTCCACATTTAAGCTCATCCTACCGAACCGATTCTAAAAATCAAAAACTGTTCGAAAGATATTAGTTGGGAATGGTACTGATTAATTTTAGGTGAAAATCTACCGAGCCGTTTTTTTACCGAGTTTTTTATTAATTTATAAATATACGTACTTACATGTACCACTATTTACTTTTACTCTTACGGATACTTTCGGATATTAAATAGATTAATTGTATGTGCTACTATTTGAACATACATAATTTTATTTGTTCATGAGTTTCTTATTGAGCAAAAATAGATCTTAAAGATATGCGCATTGTTAAATAATTTAAAGTACAAAAACGAATTCAAGTCAAGTATTGTATTGCTGCTGTAAAGTGTCGGTAGTTTTCTTAAATTATGATATTTTTTCATATTAAATGTGTGCCGTCTCTGAATATGTAAAATTTGTTAAATGTATAGGATTTGGACAGAAATTTTAATTGTTGAATGCTAACAAAACAAATTCGTAGATATTAATAAAAGGAGATAAATAATAGATTATGGTAGTATAGTGCTTATAAATCAAATATTATGGTAATAATGAAAAATGATTATGTTGATGAAACAAAATATAGTGGACTGTTATTAATTATATCACAGCAGTTATAAAACAAATTTATGGATGTAATTATCTTAATTTATCAACTCTAGATAACAAAAAACGGTTAATACTAATAACGACTGATAATATGATGATATAAAATTGCGATTCTATTGCAAGAAGAACGAATAAGTGTTATTGGAAGTTAAACACTTAAAATATTTAATCATATTATTTCAATGTGAAAAAAGGTACCAATATGATAAAAATCAAACGATGCCTAATTTTCTTCCTATATGAAATAACACGAGACTAAAACGTCATGGAGGATTTAAACTTAGTCCAGACAAATAATACAAGGGGTTTTTGAATAATACATTATATTTAAAGTACATTTTTGACATCAAAATAAATAATTTATGATTTATGTATCGAATGAGAATGGATCTGGATATTATTAATGGCTGAGAGATCTTTAAAATTTTGATGGATTATTCGTTTAGAAGATAGATTCAGATGTGATAATGTTGAGAGAAAATTGATTTTTATTGACCATTGTGATGGCAATAGTTTGGTTGAAGTAATTGATATGCCAGACTATTTGAAGAGATCTGAAAATTTTGCCATGCTTTCAATCCTGTCATGGACATTCAAATTTATTTCTGTGATTGTGAAAATAGTTTTCGATCCATTACAAAGACTCCTATCTGCATTTGAGCCTAAGCATCAACACCGAATGTTAAATAACATGGTTGTTTCTGTTTAGTTGCATGAATTTTAACACATTTCATGATTTTGAGGCACACACTTCAAAAAGATCACATTAAAATAAATATTAGCTTGAAGTAAATTGACTTTTAGACCAAACATAATCAATTTCAGGAGGATTGTACGGGTTTCGTACAATCTCGAACTCGAACCATGCATCAAATGGTATAATTTATTGACAAACGAAGATGTTTTAATGCCACAAGATTTGTCATTAACCAAAATCTTGTGGCCTTTATCTGACTTACCTGATCTCTGGTACAAGTTATTTCTAATCTTCGGCAAATTATTCATTTGTTTAAATTTATCACCATATTTGTGAAATCAATATATGATGTAAATTGAGATATGTGATGCAGCATCGATATTATATTAATATGAAAAGTTTGAGTAAAATCGATTCGTACTCACCCGTCGAGATTTATAATCGATATTAACAATTTGTATTGAGAGTTGCAAATATTGAGAAAGTTTTGCAGAATGATTAATTACTATATACTTATGCAGTAAAATATATATAAAAAATAGTATAAATATATTTATACTATGTATAAAAGACACATCATGAAATGCGTAATATATAATATTCTCTTTGTTTTTGACCAATATTTCTAATTGGAAAACAACAAGCACTCAAATACAGATCAACAATACATACAAATTAATATACAAATTCAAGTGTTTTGATATGGGAAATTGAATGTAAAATTCTATGAATCAATTTTATCATTATATAATTACAGTTATTATATACGATATTATGATAGTTCATATTATCGCTTTGTTGATACGAAGTAAAACAAAGTATTTTGTTTCATAATTTTGCCTTTAATTTTTTTTTATTTATAACTATATTTTACATGCACATATTTTACGCGGCATTAGATTTATTTTTGACCATACAAGATGCTGCATATTTTGTAGTAGATGAAGTTCATATTTTTATATTATATATATTAGAAACGAAAATACCTTTTGGTTCTATATACATTCTCTTTTTGTTTGTAATGTTCTGATATTATAATCATTTTCTATTTAATTTTATATTTTATGTTGTTGTTTGTGCCATGCAAACTCTAGTGGCATATTTTATTTTTATTATTTAAACGATTTAAAATACCACTCTACCAACAAGTGCACCACTTTTCATCTTAAATCTTTCATCTTTCATACTCTATTTCATAAATTTTCATTGACAGCTTACATATATGAAGTTAAGTTCATCGAACAAAAGTATTAGGTTTTCAATAGAAAGTACTAAAGAGTTATGTGGCGTGATTATCCCTCTCTTCCCCTTGACCTTCGTGATTCAGTTTAGTGTCAGGTAAACATATCGTGCTGTAAGTTCCCAGTAAGCACTATTGCTCTGATGTCGCGCCGGCGACATGAGACATCGCCGCTTCGAAGTGACGAATGTGCTATTGAGATGGATTCTACACTAGGATAGACATCGCATTGCGATATCTGACTCGCGACCACCGTACGACATCTTAGCAATATCTAACTGATGTTGACAGAACAACAAAACCACTTAATTGTGTACATTTATCCAACTTTTATTTTAGTAAAAATGCATGCATAAATTTTGTATTGGATTAATAGTTAAGTAGATTTTAAACTAATAGAGTTTACTTAATCATTTATTTATTTATTAGTATATAAATATGAATCCTCACTTCTTAATAATGTAATTAAACGTGTTCCATGCAATGGAATATTTCCCTTGTTCCCATACCAGGAACATCTCACCGCTAAATTATTTCTCATTAGTCTTTTAAGGACATCACTCAAATGATCTTCGCTCGTCTTCCCACCAATCCTGGCGATAATGTTTCCTAAAACAATCATGAATAAAAACATGAGTACATACATACATATGCACACACAGAAATCATTAATAAATTTGCAGTAGAACTTACATCTTCTGAACACAATTCTTCATTATCTTTTAATCTCGTCTCCAATGAATGTAGGTCCTCTACACCAGAGAGAGGAAGAATGAGATCAAAAGTGTTTGTTTTTGATAAGTCCACCAAATCAGATTGTCTTGGTCTGTCCCAATCCTGCATTATTTTATTCATGCTAGCCATTTTGCAGTCAATACCTGGCAAGGCAACTCTAAGGAGAGCTGTAACAGAAATGGATGTTAGGAAAATATCATAAACAATGAGTTACATTTTACTCACATTCAATAATCAAGAAACGCTATTTGAGCATCTGTACTTCTAAAAAGGCAATTGCAAGCAGCTTCCTGTCCTCTGCTTGGAAGAGCTTCCACTCCATGCATTGGAACAGCTTCCACTCCATGCGTTGGAACAGCTTCCACTCCATGCGTTCTAACAGCTTCCACTCCATTCATTGGAGCTTCAGCCACTCCATGCGATTGAGCTTCAGCCACACATCCGCCCGTAGTAGCTGCATTTAGAACAAATTTGTTTGAAAATATATAATGTTTTATATGATCTAGATTTTTTTATAAACTTACCTCTTACGTTGAGGCCGGAATTGGACCTCAATAGCTTCCAGTCAATGAGGTCAGGAAGCCCTGCTACAGCTGCATCTGTACATTATAATAATATAAAAATATTATATAAAATATATTTTGAAAATGTAGTAGTTTATTACCTTCACCATCAGAGGTGTGTCGCTTTCTGATTCAGATATGACTGCAGCCTTTCTTTTCCTATGCCCCTTGCCTAATTCCTCTTGCGAGGTATATTCCGAATCATCGGCGTGCTTCCTTGCTGACATATATGTGTCTAGAACAAATATCGAAGTTAATAAAGCTTCCAACACTTCAATACTTCATATTTAAAAGTTATTTCTCACCATATAAACCGACAAAAGTTATTTTTCTTCTAATCCACTCCGACTTGTTCACTGGCGTTTGCTTTGCAGCTAAAGACGAAATGCGATATTTCATACGGGCAGGGGGCCACCACACTTCAGTTATATTTTCAGAATCATTATTTTCCACTATCAACCATTTGGAAGGAACCAATTTGGGATTTTTATAGAATGTTGTTGCAACATCACGTGCTTACTGGGAAATAAACTATAATACATTGGTGAAAATATAAATAAACATAACATGAAATATTTAACTTACCTTATTTTAAATTATAAATTAATTAAATAATATTACAAATAGAATTTAAATAAATTAGATAATTTAATAACAAATTAAGTGGTCTTTTTCTTTCCTGCCCTTTGGCACTCTATCTTTTTATTTCCACTTTCTCTCATATTTTCTTGGGCCGATGTTTTTCATGATCTTAGCCTCTTCATCATCTTCTGTATTTGTTCGAAAATTCTCTGGATTTTTGAAACCCTGAGATTTTTGTGACATATCTTTCTCTAAGAGTTCACGCTTAAAACCAGTATCACTCGGGAAAACCCTTACACATGCGTGGATGTGTTTGCAAATACTTCATCTTATCAAATAATCTATGCAACTGTATGTATACAAAACAAATCTTACATCCTTCGCATCTCATGCATGTACTATTATATGTTTGATTTTTTTTATACCACTTATGGTGCAACGGTATCATCTGTTGGCAATACATTCCATTGTGTCTTGGGCATGCATTCTAGAATACGATGCGGCCTCAGAGCCTGCCAAATCGATTAAATTTATATGTGATACTCGTACTGGGGGACTGTCCAATCACTAGACTCTAGTGGACCGTATTAACAAATCCGTCAAAAGAACACAACTTTCACTACGTTTATCGTTTGAGTATTTTTTGAAAGCACCCCTATTTCAACTTCACAAGGCAACATTTAGTGTCTATTTTACTATATCAAAGGCAAATTGAAATGTTTCAACATAACCCACATAAATTTAGTAAAAACTCAATCAGAAATCATTCTGGATACATGAAACATATAAATTCTTGAAATTTAAAAGAAAAGCACATAACTATGAGTTAAAAACATAATGCAAAAGATGAATTAGAATCAACATAAGTCAAATATAGAAATTATATAGAAATGATCATTAGCTAATCTTAAATCTAATTTTGATGTAACAAATTGAAGTTTAAAAAACATACATACAAAAGATTGCGAACTAAAATCGAAACATAGATATTTGAAAAACAATACATAAGTTAGAGAATATTTATTTAACTTGCATCATACATTCAATATACATAATGATACAATAAATAAAATAAATATTGTAAATATAGAAATAATTTTTTTTATTTAAATTTAATAATCGCACAAACTTTTTATCCTAACTTATTGTGCACCCATGGATGTTGTTTACCATTGGAGGAATTGGAAATATTTGCTAATACCCCGTTTAAAACCCACAATTAGAATTTTGTCCTCTACGAGCGACACAGACAGAAGTACTGTCGCGAGTACTATCATTACCGCCGTGGCCGCCGCGTTAGTTTCTTCGCTTATTTATCAAAAAAACACAACTTTCACTATGTCGATCGTTTCGGTATTCTTCGAGAGAACCTCCAATCACTTTTTTTCAACTTTTCAATACAATAATTGATGAATATTTACTTTTTACAACTTTTTAATACAATAATTGATAAATTTTTGCAATGATTTGCACTATTTCAACATATCTTCGAACATATTTTGACACCGCAGATCATGTCGGTTGGTATCAATGTACTATGACATAAATATTTGATTGTAGGTTAAGGATTTTTATGTCAAACAAAGACAATGGTCTGCCAGTGTTTATTTGGCACATTTTTTACATTTATCTTATTAATAAGTGAATTAGTGATGAATATTTATAACTAACTATGAATATAAAGTAATAATGTTGTGTTTTATATTAGTTCGACAACGTTTTCAGCCTACTTTTTGCAATTGTTAACAACCGTTTTTGAGGTTGTGTTAGTGGCGGGTCTGTCAGTTTTTATATTGCAAATTTTTTACATTTATCTTATCAATAACTGAATTAGTGATGAATATTAATAAATATTAATAAATGACCATGAATATAAATTAATAATGTGTTTTATATTAGTTCGACATAGTGAAAGTTGTGTTTTTTGTTTCATAAATTAGTGGCGGGTCTGCCAGGTATTATCTGGCAAATTTTTTACATTTATCTTATCAATAACTGAATTAATTATGAATATTAATAAATAACTATGAATATAAAGTAATAATGTTGTGTTTTATATTAGTTCGACATAGTGAAAGTTGTGTTTTTTTTTTGGATAAATTAGTGGCGGGTCTGCCAGAATTTTTTACATTTATCTTATCAATAACTGAATTAGTGATGAATATTAATAAATAACTATGAATATAAAGTAATAATGCGAAATAAATGTGCAAATAATGAAAACAATTAGTTGTAAGCCCAAACATCCAAGCTCTGTCTCATATATATTAATTAATATTGATTCTAAAATTGTAAGTTGAAGAGTGTCAAATGATATAAGACTTGATTTGTCTTCTGCCCAGATTTTTCTGAGAATATAGGGAAAGGCTTGAAAATCCACAACAATGCATGCAGCATATCTAGTGCGCTTGAAATTACACATGATATATTAGTTATTATAGAAGAATAGAAAGAATGCTAAACAAAGTCATTTTGAAAATATATATTCAACCCCTGAAAAAAAAATACAAATAGACAAAAATATAATTTACGCTATTATATATAATATATTATTTAAAATTTTAACAGATTATACATCCATGTATATTATTAACCATCGGAATTTGCGGTTCCATTCTACTATTAGCGCCCTGGCCGCCGCGATGGTTTTTCTGCCCACCGCGGTTGCTTTCGCGGCCGCCGCGTTTGTTTACGCGGCCGTTGTTGCCTGTAACGCCGCGGCTGTTTCCTCTGCCGCCGCTCCAACTCGCATCGTCTGCGGACTAAAATAATATTATAATAGCTGATTGCTATGCATTTATGTATTATTATAAAAATTTAACATTACCTTTTTATAACTATATAATCTTATTTGATTATCTTTGAAAAAATGGAGGAAATATTCCTCCGCGTTTTCCCTGTCTTCGTAAATAACCGGCAGGAGCGATAACACATGCTCCTCCTTTTGATACATCAATTTTATTGTGTCGAAGCATAAACCAACCGCCTTCATTTTGTGACCTATAATATAAAAAAAACTTAGAATGAAAAATCCCTTAGCTATATAATATGTAAAAATATATGATTGTAGGTTAAGGATTATTATGTCAAACAAAGATAATGCAAAATAAATGAGATTTAATTGAATAAATTATTATATTTTAACCATTTTCATAAAAAAAATTAGGTTTTAAATGTTAGTCACGCCTTCGCTGATAGGCCACGCCCACGAAACTGTCAAATACCTGAGCCTGCCAGTTATATACTCGTAAAAACTGAACTAGTATGTTAACCAAAGGTACTGAAAAGTAAAGTAATTTGAACTTATCCTATATACGCTCTATGCTATGTTACCTATATCCACAAATAAATAGGAGAAAATAATACTAATGATATAATTTAAGAACACTACTCACACAAAAATGAAATAAACCTGGTCTAACTTCTAACTATTTCAGCAACAAAATAAATACACATACAGATCGAGAAGCCGGAAAATTAACAATGATTACAACATGAAAAACGTGATATTTCTATGCGCGAACCCCAATTATGTTTGACAGACTTGACATTTACACACCTAACTTCACAGCTCCAAACAAACTCCTGCTGTTTGTTTTTAATCATTCATGTTTCATTCATGTAATTGTTTGTTTTTAATTTGAGAACATATGAAATGAATAAACGTAAAAATTTCGCTGATTTGTCTAAAAGAACTATGCAACAAATTGTAAAGCAAAAGGTTGATGATTTTAAAAAGTTTGTGAATGGAATCGCGAGAACAATACTGCTTTTTCTTCAACTAGTGGTACAAGGGGTACTAGTAGGTACGTAACCGAAGCAAGTTTAGTTTGTCAATTGAAAATCGGGTCTCGTAATGCATTATTCTTAAAAAGCTTTTTTGGAATTATTCTTAGTGATCTAGTAGTTAGGTATCTGCATATGAATTATTATGGGTTTATGGAATAAAATAAAATAAGAAAATGTACGAAAAACATAACTTGAAAAATTGTAACTATCTAGTAAATTATATTTAATTTAAATAATATTGTATCTTGTGTTTTCCTTTGGTAGAGTTTTGCATGGCAATCCATCACATAAAAGTATAACTCGTGTTCCAGAAAATCGAGAAAATGGTAAGCGATTGCCTTTTTTTTTGTTAATTTATAAATATACTTACATGTGCCACTACTTGAGCTTACATTTATGGATACTCTCGGATATTAAATAGTTTAGTTGTATGTGCTACTATTCAAACATACATAATTTTATTTGTTTATGAGTTTCTTGTTGAACAAAAATTAATCTTAAAGATCTGCGCATCATTTCAAGTACAAAAAACTATTCAAATTAAGTATTGTATTGTTGATGTAAAGTGTCTGTAGTTTTTTTAAATTGTTTTTTTATATTAAATATGTGTCGTCTTTGAATATATAAAATTTGTTCAAATAAATAGGGTTTGGTGAGAAATTTTAATTGCTGAATGTTAACAAAACAAATCGGAAAATATTAAATAACAGGATAAAAATAAGATTATGGTGATAGTAGTGTTATAAATGAAATAATATGATAATGATGAAAAATTATTACGTTGATGAAATGAAATATAATTGAATTAAAGTAAAACCACTGTTATTAATTATATTACAGCTGTTATGAAAAGAATTTAGAGATATAAATATCTTAATTTATCAGCTCGTGAAAGAGGGTTAATACTAATAACCACTGATAATATCATTATATCAAATTGCGATTCTATTGCCTCCAGATAAAGAACCAATAAGTATTATTGGAGGTGAAACAATTTAAATGTTTAGTCATATTATTTCAATGTGAGAGAAAGTCTCATTTTGTTACAAATCAAATTATGCATAGCTTTGCTTCTACATGAAATAACATGTGTCTAAAACATGTCATGAAAGGAGTCAAACTTGAGTCAAATATGTACATAATATGAAAAGTTCGTGCACAATACACGATATTTTCTGTATAATTTTCAACAAGATATGTATATAATAATTATGATTCAAATATCAAATGAGGTGGGATCAGAACATTAATGACTTGGGATTTTTAAAATTTTGGACTATTCGTTTAGAAGACAGATTCAGATGCGACAATGCTCAGAGGAAATGGATTGTTAATGACCATTGTGATACTACCAATATTAATAATTTGATTGATACGCCAGATCGACGAGTGACTTATAACATCTGTGTAAGAAATTTTGCGAAGCTTTTTGCAATCTAGTCAAAGACATTCAAATTTTCTTACTAATTGTGAAAATAGTTTTTAACCAAATAAAAAGAGCACGGGCATTAAAGATTATTGATTTTCATACATTAACATGACACTAACACGTGTTAAAAAAAAAGTGGTAGTCTTAGTTTAGTCGACGAAATTTTAACACATCTAATGGATTTTGAGGTATTTTAAATCGGTGACAATCACAATCAAAGACAATCGAAGATATTTTAATACTTGCAGGAATAACTCAGTCGTGAACATTGATTTGCTAAGTAATTACAACATTTTGGAACCTTCATCTGACTTACCTGATCTCTGGGACAAGTTATTTCCAATCTTCCATAAATTATTTATTGGTTTAACATATATCACTAAATTTGCGAAGTCATGTGATGGAAATTGAGACATGAGATGCAGCATGGATATTGGAGCACTAGAACCTTCACAGAATTTCCTGTTTTTGATTTCTTCATAGAGGACCTCTATATTCGAGTGAACCACAATTGTCATCACCTTTACAATTGGAAGCTGAATGACGAGATGATGAATTGTTTGTAATCAATCTTCTATAGTAGGATATTAAAGAATAAGGATTTGGTTTCTTATTAGATCCACCTTGCCTTTTTGTTCTGACAAAAGAGTTCTCCAAGAAATCCTGATTAAAAGTTTGGGTACGCAAATAATTAAACCCATTTATTAATCGGATTTTTTCTCAAATATGTTCCAACCTAATCAGGCTAATATCAAACACTATAATTAAATGTGTTGTATTCAATGAAACATTTTAAGGCACATTTGGCCTATGGCAGGAAAATTATTAATTCACTTTCATCAGTATCAACTTAACAGTATCAGTCAAAACTTACGGAACTAATAAGTGACATTACGTAAATTTTCTTACTCAAATAAACTTTAGCTTTTTTATCTAAGATCTATATTTATTAATTGTGGTTTATTCAGGTTATCAAAAGAAACTATCGCTAACGAATATGGTTTATTTAGTTGATGATAATCTATAACTGTTCTAAAGCTTGAGCAGTTAATATGATATTCAGTTGTTACGGGAGCACCCACAATTTATATTGTATTTTTGTTCTTGGATAAATTTGTAAATTAACCGACTATATAACACATTGGGATTTAAAATGTATATTGGCTTTTTATTTTTAACTTCCCGAAGGAGAAGTTTATGTTTTCATCAAAAAATCCGAATCGCTAATTTTATGTTTTCTCGACGTTTCGAGCCATTCTGAATCGAATGAGACCAAATTTAGAAAAAGTATGTGTGTGTGTGTGTGTGTGTGTATGTGTGTGTGTGTGTGTGTGTGTGAACAGATTTTTTGCCGTAAATCGACGTTTTCTCCAAAACGGCTGGACCGATTTCAAAAATTTAAAAGCCATTTGATGTATCTCGATGAGGACTATCGTCTCTGAGTTTTGTGCGGCGATCGGCCGGGCCGTTTCTTTGTAAATTGCAGAAAATTGAAAAATTTTTCGTCCACGTTTTAGCCCGCAATTCTGAATCGATTCTGAAAATTCAAAAACCATTCGATAGATATTGGTTGGGAATCGTGCTGATTAGTTTTTGGTAAAGATCGGCCGGGCCGTTTTCTTGTAATAACGTTTTTTAAAAAAAAAAATCGACGATTTTTATGATTATTTTTTTGATGATAGATACCATAGTTTTCTAGGTCATACTAAAATATTACGGCCCTACGACAACTGGTTCAGCTTTAAAAATTCGTCAAAGTTTGCAAAAATCAGTATGGTCTTTTTGGCATTTGTCAAAATTAGACTTTTGATCGACGTTTTCTCAAAAACGCCTGAACCGATTTTAGAAATTTAAAAGCCATTCGGTGTATTTCGGTGAGGACTATCGTTTGTCAGCTTTGTGCAACGATCTGCCAAGCCGTTTCTTTGTAATTTGAAAAAAAGTGTTAAACTTTTTGTCCACATTTAAGCTCATCCTACCGAACCGATTTTAAAAAATCAAAAACTGTTCGAAAGATATTAGTTGGGAATGATACTGATTAGTTTTAGGTGAAAATCTACCGAGCCGTTTTCTTGTAATTAACTGTTGAAAAAAAGTGTCAAATTTTCGTCCACATTTAAGCTCATCTTACCGAACCAATTTCAAAAAATCAAAAACTGTTCGAAAGATATCATTTGGGAATGATGCTGATTAATTTTAGGTGAAAATCTACCGAGCCGTTTTCTTGTAATTAAATGTTGAAAAAAAGTGTTAAATTTTCGTCCACATTTAAGCTCATCCTACCGAACCGATTTTAAAAAATCAAAAACTGTTCGAAAGATATCATTTGGGAATGAAGCTGATTAATTTTAGGTGGAAATCTACCGAGCCGTTTTCTTGTAATTAAATGTTGAAAAAAAGTGTTAAATTTTCGTCCACATTTAAGCTCATCCTACCGAACCGATTTCAAAAAATCAAAAACTGTTCGAAAGATATCATTTGGGAATGATGCTGATTAATTTTAGGTGAAAATCTACCGAGCCGTTTTCTTGTAATTAAATGTTGAAAAAAAGTGTTAAATTTTCGTCCACATTTAAGCTCATCCTACCGAACCGATTTCAAAAAATCAAAAACTGTTCGAAAGATATCATTTGGGAATGATGCTGATTAATTTTAGGTGAAAATCTACCGAGCCGTTTTCTTGTAATTAAATGTTGAAGAAAAGTGTTAAATTTTCGTCCACATTTAAGCTCATCCTACCGAACCGATTTCAAAAAATCAAAAACTGTTCGAAAGATATCATTTGGGAATGATGCTGATTAATTTTAGGTGAAAATCTACCGAGCCGTTTTCTTGTAATTAACTGTTGAAAAAAATTTAAGCCGATTTTCATGGAACTTTTTTTGGCGATATAGATCATGGTCTTATAGAACTTACTGTAATATTACGGCCTTACGACAAGTAGTTTAATTTTAAAAATTCGTCACACTTTGTTAAAATTATTATCGTTTTTTTTTAAAGTAGGATTGATGAAGTATATTATTTACACATTTTTTTTTTGATTAAGTCGATTATTTACACATATCGGGAAGTTATTTTAACTTGCCTCAAGGCTAAATACCAAACCAACTAGTTCAAATTTTATTGCCACAGATGAAAGTTTGTTTCATGATTTACATTTTAATGGTAATTAAATACGAATAGTAACAATGTAATATTTTGCCCATGCCTCTTTAATAAACATCACCAGATTGGCGGCAGTGAGGCGGAAAAAAATCTCTTGCTTATTCTTTTTCTTTTCCACAATAATAATATTACTACTTACTGATCATGTACCAGATACAACATAAATTTTGTTATAACTCTAAGTTATAAAACATGTATTATCTCTATATTTTTGGATTCGCACAGACACTAACAAAAGTCACTTATTACACTAATTATACAATAAAACACAACTCCCTACTTTTTTACGAAGAACAACTCGTACGGTTGATTAAGTTATCTAAAACAGCTTAGCAGGACTAAGTTGTTTTATTAATTAATCCACCGGTAATGTTCAAATCCAATATCAGGAATGCCGGCGAACCCAGGTCAAAATTCCTGTATTTGGTCAGCTAACGTTGTTCGGAGCCCTGTCTAGACTTTACAATGTTTTCAGTAATAGTTTTCACGTTTAGTTCGAATTTCAGAGATGCCGGCGAACCCAGGTCAAAATCTCTGTATCTTTTAATTAAATGCGTTACAAATGAAGAATTAAAAACTGACTCACTTTTTAACAGGAATACTGTGCTTTTCATACAAAAATGTCCACCCTGATTTTCAGTGGGGGATTCAATCGAATTTGTTCGTCACAGTATTTCTGTTACTTTTTCTTGTTCCCCGTAAGCAAAAATTATTCAATCTCAATCGCACTAATGGGAATCTTTGAAATAATTTTTGCTTCTAGGATTCCTACAACTAGGCTATGCGCTAGAGACTCGAGCGTGTTTGTGTTTAATTTCTGTCAACAGATACACTCAGTGCTGCAAGCCTCAGCATAGCTTTAATACATTTGTTAACTAAACTAATCATATAATATTATTTAAATAATATGCACGCTACAGTTATTATTTTTTAGCCTTCTAATTTGTTTTCCAATTCTTCAAGTAAATGATCTAAACGGATCTTTCAATTTTTACATAATCAGATAGATTTCCATTTATTTGTAATCTTGAGTTTGCGTTTTTACTAAGATTCATTATTGCTTTCGTTATTCTATCAGGAATTGATAATTTTTTAATTCTTGCAGCAAAGGCAGTCCAAGACTTTCTTAAAATCTATGTTTATCATAGATGCTTTTCATTATAGATTTAAAAACGCAATTGGTCTATTACCTTCGGCATATTTTGCATCTTTTTTTCGAAATTAATATTATTATCTCTTCATTAAATTTTTTATTTATTTTTTTCGGTTTGTTTAATAACTCATTAGATATTTTAACCAGGAAAGGTGTTAAAATATCCTCATACTTTTGTTAAAATTTGTATGGTATGCCAACTATCCCAGGTGTCCTGTGCTTACTGCTCGTCTTGACCGCTTCCGTACTTCTTCCGAAATTTCTTTTTTTAATTATTCATTACAAATAATGCTAATATTTTTATTATACTGCTTAAGTATGACATCAATTTTCTTATAATCTATTAATTTTTCTTTGTAGAAATTTTTGTATGATTTTCCATTTCTACAATTATTTATTTAGAATTCTTTTTAACAAATATTTTTTTAATAAATAACAATTTAATGAATTTTCTCTCTCCATTTATTTTTTCCTCTGCTCTTCTTCTGTAATTTTTTCGGTCTTTGATCTTATTTTAGTTCCTTCTTTAGTTTTCTAATTGTGGCTTTTGTTTCTTAAATTATTTCCCACATTTCACCATTATTATTGTGATTTATAATTGCCTCATTTAATGCTTTTCAAAAAAAAAATAGTATTATTGAATTCTTCCTGGAGAATTTTTTTGCAATGTATTTTAATTTGCTTTTTACTTTATTTTGCCACCAATCAATTATATTTGTACTTGACGAATTTTTAACAATTTTCTTCGATTCTTGTCTAAAAAAAATATCAAAATCATCGGATTTAAGTATTTTTGTATTCATTTTCCAGTAACTTTTTCCAAAACATGGCACTGATGTTACACCTTTCAATTATAGAATTACCGCATTGTGGTCTAAAAATGCTACTGGGATTACTTTACAATCAACTATTCTATTTTTTTTTTTATTAAAGTATCAATATAAAATCTATCTTGATGCCGAATCTCATTTAATAAATATAAACCTACGCATCTTTTAATTTTAATTGGTTCAACAATCTTTTTAGTGCTGCGCTATAATTTGCTCTTCGTTTTTGGTCCTTAGCATATAATACACTATTAAAATCGCCTGCGATCCTTATATTAGATTTGTTTGGTCCTATTATACTGGCTATATCTTCTTCAAATAACTTCTCCTTTTGTGCACGTTGACCATTATCGGCGTGGCCATAATGACTTTAAATTTAAATCATCTATTTTGGCATAAGTTTTCATGAAAAATTACATTATTAATTTCAATTCCTGGTGTTGTTAATATGGATGTACCTCTTTGATTTTCATTCATGTTTATTATAACTTGATACGGTTTAAAAAATCTTAAATCATTTTCATTTATTTCCTGTAACAATATTATATCTAAGTCATTATCTGTTATAATTTTTTTCAGTAATATTTTAGTCGTTAGACTTCTAATACCATTTATGTTTATTGTGACAATATTTCTGAATTTATAATTATTCATCAATATGTGTCCTTAAAAAGAAATTAAAGCAGAAAATCTAAGTTATATAGTTTTAATTTTTGATATTTCTTTACTTATTTCATGATTAGGCGTTTCACCATATTCTTTACCATATTCTAGTAAATTGTTTTTTTCTGATATCATATCTATATCCGTGTCCTTTAGTATACAATTCATTGAAAAATTATTGTATTTGTTTCCATGGTTTCAATTATATCTTTCATTACTTTTTCTGTATTTGGGGTTATTTTAATTTTTTTGTTACTGATAGGAGTTTTTTCTGTTTCATTTATGCTTTGATTTTTTTCTTTTTGTTGTGTTTTTGTATTCATTCATATAACTAGAACTTTCTTTGTTTTTTTTTTTAATTATTATTTTTCTTCTTTTTTATTATTTATTTCTTCTTCCTTTTTCGTATATATAATTTGTTAATTTTTTTTCTTTTGGATATCAACAATTTTATCTATTTTGTTTTCTTTTACTCCATTATTACTTTTGGTTTATTTTTCACTAAATCTTTCAATCTCTCTCCTTTTTTTGAATTTATCGTACATTCTTTTTTCATGTGGTTTGTTTCTCTACATTTAAAGCATTTTTTTAGTTGTCCTCTAATTATTATTATTGTATTTTTTCCATTCACTTCAATCATGTTTTCTACAATTTCCAGTGTAGCAATTTATTATGCCTTCTCCTGTCCCTATATCTTCTTGATACTTTATTATTTTGCCATACTCTGACATTATTTTCCGTATTTGTTCTTCTGATGTCTCCCATTAGAAGGAGAA
The DNA here is from genome assembly GCF_003426905.1 of Ctenocephalides felis. Classification (NCBI taxonomy): domain Eukaryota; kingdom Metazoa; phylum Arthropoda; class Insecta; order Siphonaptera; family Pulicidae; genus Ctenocephalides; species Ctenocephalides felis. Next base: position 35,939 of record NW_020538782.1, read on the forward strand.
ATTAATCCTTCAATTACCTTGAAATTAAATAGACGTGTGTGTTTTTTGGTTTAACACACTCCGTTATATAGTTATTATAATAACTGTTTCAATATAAATGTATACCAGGAAAGCCTGGATTTTTAACTTGTTTATTTTGTTATGCAATCTATGTGTTCACTTAAAAAGTTTAACACAAACTGTTGATTGGAATCGGAAATATTCTGCTTAGAATTTTTGGAAGGAATATCGGTTTGAAGTTTTATATTGTCAATATGTGTTCGAATGTAATAAAGTGGTGATGTCTGGCTTTACAAGACAGACATGTTTCTTAGAATGGCACTAACTATTATACGTTTGTGACCCATAAAATTAGAACAGAGATTTAATCTTTTAATTGCCGACCATCTTTCATCTAGGTTTAATTGTAGAAATTGTGAGCAGTTGAAAATGTTATGATTTTTCTTGCATAAATAACATTTAAGGAATTTGACAGTGCTGGTTATGTGAATATCATAAACATAACTTTGATATTTTTGAACCTGTAATCTTAAATTGTAATGATTCTCTATATGAAAGATATTTGCTTTGAAAACAATTCTCCAACTTTTCCTGTAATTTTGTATCTAATTTTGATAAGGCGCTCGATGTTTTAGTAAGAAATCTAGGTCTGGAAGATTTAATACTTGTACAACCTTGTCAAGTTTTTGAATGAAAATATTGCAACTGCGACTAGTTTCCCTGATAGCGATTATATTGGTATTTGTTTATTAGTGCATTCCATAAAATTAAATAATTATTGGAAGTTGGTAGTATTGTATTGAAAACTTTAAGTACATGGCCTTCTAATGCGCCCATTAAATAATGAAATTTAGATATCGAATCGAATCGAATCCGGGATTCTCGTGAATAAATATTTTAAATGTTTCGTAAAACAGTACAGGGTGCGGCATTCGTCATTCGCTCAGGTTGCGCTGGAAACTTTTTCTGTTGTAGCACTGAATTGAATTTTCTGGTTAACGGTAGAGGAGCAGGTGCCGGAAAATAGGCATTTTGTCTGGTTCTTGGCTTTCAGTTGTTCTCTTTTAGCTTTATTTTGGAGTAGTTTCGGACAAGATTTGAAATTTGTGGGATGGTTACCGAAACAATTAATGCACCGCGCTGATTCTGTTTCGGTTTTGGGGCAGCTGAACCCCTCGTGGGTTTTTGTACATTTCACGCTTCTATTCTGAAGGTTGCAGTAAGAGGAAGTGTGACCAAAATTTTGACAGTTGTAGCACTGTATAATATTTCCATTCGATCTATATTTATCCCATTTGACTGCGTACTCTGCTAAGTGTTTTTTGTTTCTAGTACGAGCCATATCCTGTTCATGATGGAAGAAAAGTACAAACATTGGTAGTTTGATTTTTTCACCTAATACTTTAGTTTTAGTCATCTGTATAACTTTCTCAATTCTGCAGAATTCCATAATCAGTCCTTGATATATTTCATCACTTGTCACGTAAGGTGAATTACGGCAGCAACAATTTTTATAAACTCAGATCCTTTCTGTGGAAATATGTAAAATTTCTTGTTATCTTGTTTCAAACTTTCGTACACTTTTTTGTAGTCCCCTTCGTTGTACGTGGTGATTCTGTGGTGCAATTTTCCTTTGTATTGCACATGCAATTTGTCCTTACACTGTTACGCGAGGTGATCAACATAATTATTTTTTCCTAAATCATCTAATACTACAATTATAGGCGTTGTTTTATGGGTAAATTGTTCTTCTTTTTTGGGGTTTTTTTATTTGATCTTCCATTACATTTTTGCTAATGGCGCTAATTTGTTTATATGGGCAAATCGTCCCATAATAGGTATTTAGTCCGTTCAGTTGCTGTACGACACTGTTATGGTCTTGATCCGCCGCCATAATGGCAACGTTATGGGCTAACGTCGACCATAAATTATATAGAACTAATAAATATTAGAAATAGTTTTTAAAACTTCACCTCGTAACATACTCAGAAAAACTTCACTTTTAAATTTACAGGAATTAAAGATATTCTGGGCGATGCGAACACTACGGCTGCTCGGGCATTCAGTTAATTCAAATTTAATTCAGTGTTATTTAATAAACAGTATGCATTTTTGATTGTGAAAAGTCGCCGACTATAATTATCGTTCTGTTGAAGTGAAATTATTTTATGAAAACTAGGAATTTATTGGAATTTTTCTTTAAAAGTTAAACTTTTACGAAATTGACTAAAAATCATATTACGGTTTATAGCATTAGTGCAAGAATTAATAACAATGAATTGTTTTTTTATCTGTATGTATTAAAACTACGAGCCAATGGTTATTTTTTATTTTTTGATATATTGAAATTTAAAGAAAAATACAATTTATTGCATTTATGTATGAATAAGCGACGCGATCCGAGCCCATACCATGTCTGGAATGGAAGGTAAAAATTAGATATGTTCAGTTGAATTAACTGATAAATCGCTATGTATAATGAATATCTTAACTAATAAATTATTTATTCATAGAATAGCTAATGAATTATTTATTCATAGCAACATGCAAATTTAATCACTTCTAGAGGTTAATATTCAATACTTAAACACCAACACCAATAATATATAGGACGTAAAGATAATAGTAGTATACATGATGATTAATAGTTATTAAGGTTAGATAAATGATGATTATTATCGTGCAAGTTATTAGTAGCATGCGAATTAGTTAATTAATTGGTAGTTAATAATGCAGATTAGTAAACTAAGTAAGCTTAAAGTTAGTATACATGCAAATTAAATGATTAAGAGGTAAATTTAGTGTTATCATGCAACTTATTATATTAGTAACATGCCAAGTAAATATAATTATAATTAGTAAACTATAAGTATACTTAACGTTAGTGTACATGCAATTTATATATGGATGGGTTTTAGTTACATGCTATCATGCAAATTTACATAATCGTTGACATGTAATTATTAATGATAAGTGATGCCATGTAAGTAGCGGATTTTCCTATAGATTTAGTTAGCTCGTGTACTGTCGATGGCCAGTTATGTGCTCAATGTAGATGTCTCGAGATCATCTTATCGTATCGCTGACCATCAACTACTTCATCAGCACACAATATTTCTTCCCTATTCCGAAGGGATATCCAAGCGATCCAAGCACAAATGCATCCAGTTCGGTATTATAATTTTTCCTTTTGAAGTGGTCTGCAAGTGCTGTATACTTTCGATTTTTTTCCGCTGGTTTTGGTATATAATAACATTGTCAGGTTTCTTGGCGGCTTTAACGGGACGGGTCACGATTGCATCATGTCGCTTTGTCATCGTTGTGAAGTGTGGGCGACCATGCGGCAGGGTCTCATTTGCATCGCCGCACCTGCGACACTTCTTATCGCCTTGCCCGTGCCTTCTGCATCCGTTGATTGGTGTGACGTTAAGTCTTGTTCTATGCACAAACCTCCACTCGGCGAATCGCATGAATTTTCCGTCTCGCATAAAGTGGTTTGATGAGTTGTAAGCCGACATGATTTAGAAAACCTTTCTTTGATCCGGTTTTGCCAGTAACCGCTTCAGGTAGAATTTTCTCACAGCACGTATTAATTTTGTTTTGGTGAATTTCCGTTCTACCTTTTCGTCGTCCACATGTAGTACGTCAAGTTTTAGCCAGACGTTAATCATGGCTTTGAGTCGACATCGATGTTATGCCGTTTGTAGGTTTTACAAAACCCAATCGAATGATGAGTTCAAATGCTATGTCATTAGTTCAGATGTCGGCTCGGTCTTTGTCCTTTTCTTTACTACCTCCTTGAGGGCGTCCAGACTTGCTTTTGCCAGCGCTTTGTCTCTCGATGTCATAATACGCGTAGCTTATACACTAATCACATATACCTCGGAACTCTTAGGCACTCATAACTTTGTTCGCTGGAAAGGGATTTCAGTTCACCGTCGCCCTGTCGAAACTTGGTTGGAAAAACCGCGTGGTTCTTACCATCTACGTGTAAAGTGGTGCATTTGTTTGGATTAAACTTCAGCCCTGTTCAATCTGAAATTTCTAGCGTCGTGTCTAGAAGTTTTTGTTGGCATTTTTCTGAGGTTGCCACTAGAGCTATGTTATCGGCGTACGCCAAGACATTGATTCTCTGGCTTCCTACAGTATATATTTATATTTATATTTATACAACACAATTATACAATTATAGATATTAATGGTACATAACTTACATTAATAGATAATAATACATACTATATTAAATGAAATATAATTTAAAAAATAAATGTTCACTTAAAATCTTATTTTAAGTTTCACAGAATAATTTAATGATAGTTATAACTCAAATACTCAGCAATAGAGTAAAAAACTTGCTCTTTTAAAATTGTGTTGAGTAATTTATAAAATTTCCTGTTTCCAACTTCTCTAATACCTAGTGGCAGCTTATTGTAAAGCATTATGCCCAGACCATCTAAGGTATTAAATGAGGAGGCGAGTTTCAATGTGGGACCTTTTACAAGTTTATGTCTTGTGTCATAATAAATACATTTGGGATTTGGGTTTAAATTAAACAGACTAGCATTATTTTTAATAACACAGAGGGTGATTAGGAGAATAATGCATGGAACGGGTATAATCTTGTGCTCGTGGAAAAAAGGTCGACAAGTTGTAGTGGACGAAAGGGAAAACATAACTCTGATTGCTTTTTTCTGTAATTGAAAAACTGACGTTAGTAACGATGAAAACCCCCAAAATTGAATGCCGTAAATTACATTTAAATAAAAATATGAGTCATAAATTGTGAAAAGGCTCTCCTAGCTTACTTTAATTTTTAAATTACAAAGCATAAAGCAGGTTTTTGATAATTTAGGATTCAAAGTGTTAATAATGTGATCCCATTTCATATTGTTACTAGTATTTATACCAAGAAATTTTGTATTTTTCAAAAACTCATAAGTGTTATTATTGAAGATGTACGGGGAAATATCTCGACAAATTTTATTATTATTATTAAATGAAATTAATTTTGTTTTGTTATTATTCAATACAAGATTATTGTTAGAAACAAATGTTACCCCGTTTCGAGTAAAATGAACACATTGTGATCTGTCATCAAGATACGCCTTGACCGACTTTCTAATTTATTGAGCAAAATTTCGTGAGAAATGCAGTAAAAGGCCTTGCTTTTTCAAGAATCGTGTCTGCCAATCTTGTTCCCGTTAAAAAAAAGTTATTCATCTGTATTCCGTTTAAGGCTACTTATATATTTGTTCTGAATATTTTTAACATTTCCGTATTTACTTAGATGCCCGGGCTTAGGACAGTGCGCAAGGTTACGTCTGCAGGCGGAGTTATTAGATAGGGACATTCATTATTTGTTCTTATTCTGTATAGCTCGAGCTTTCACTCATTGCTATGTTGCATCTATTTGATAATTGATTATTCCTCGAGTTTTAAATATTAAGCTTGTGTTGTGCAGGATCTTTGGCCGTCAGTGGACTGACGTTTCCATCCCTAACCACGTGGAGGCGGTCCTGCCTTTCTAGCTTTCGATTTATAGGTTCTAATTTTGGTTTTACACTGCATTTCTGGTCTTAATGGCTTGTTTTGCAAAAGCAACAAGCCCCATATAATTGACTTTACTTTCCAGGTACACATCAAGGTTTGTATTCCCTGCTATTTAAAAAAAAATTTAGCTAGAAGAAGAATGCATTTACGCACACCGGTCGCCAGGTTGACCAGGTAGTGTGGGACTCGACCCGAAGGCAATACCCACTAAACCTAACTCCTAGTATTGCGTTCAGAGGTGTTGAGCTAGTATTTTTTTGTCGGAACGCTAAAATTAAAAAACCGGTTCTCATGTTTGTTCCGGTTCCGTTCGAAAAGGAAAGAAACAAAATATATTACAAAACCAATTTTGTACACATATATGTATGTTTATTAGAAATATGGAAACCATTAATACGAATTAGTTGAATTATAACTTATAAAATTCAATTATTAAATCATTTTCTGTATATAGCGATTTTAAAAAAAAAAATGCCGGAACGCGTTTCGGCCTAAAAATCATTTGCCTGAACGACGTTCCGGCGCGTTCCGGTTCGACAAAACTACTGATTGTGCCTGATGGTTGTTGTGAGTAGGCACCACGCTTAATATCTGACATGAGTCTTAGGATCTAACCGAATCTTGTATGACGATGACTAGTACACTTCGACCACCTACCAAACCCATCAGCCCACCTATAAGAACTCTGGTTGAAACTATTTTGAGTTCATCTTTCTTTAGATTTTTTTCTTCTACTAGAAAACTAGCCACACTCCCCTGTTGGTTAATGTTATTGTATTAATTTTAACATCAGTCGTATTGTATTTCAATTTAATTATCTCGATCAGATCCTGATAATATCGTATTTTTCGATTGTGCGCTGATGCCATATCGGTGGAGCCCCCAAAAACTTAGGCATCTAGGAGAAAAGCCCGGTTGTCTTGAATCGCTATTAGGTCTGGTTTCCTATTTCCTTGAATCGATTTAAGTGGTGGTACAGCGTAGACTTGAGCATGATTTTTCTCCAACGCTCTCTTGAGATAATTAACGACCGCGTTATGTCTATCGATCCTAGATTTGTGACTTCTGTGGCAGGTCTGCAGAATATGATCGAGCGATTCCGTTTCATTACAACCTGCTCGACATAACCTGTCTTCCTTCCTACCCCTTGTTGTCCTGCTTCTTGTAGATAGAGCGTTAAATCTTATTTTCATGCTGTTGATATAATCTTTACCTGTTAAGAGTCTATTTTCCTCTACGACCCATCGATGTTGTTAGGGAAATTTTCTAGACTTACTTAGTGGGTATTACGTCTACCGAAGAATGGAGTAAGCGGGTCCACCTTTATCTATTTGTTTTGATGATGTTATGGTCGAATTTGTATCATTTAATTTTTTCTCACATTGTGCAACCTCTAGTTGAAGAAAGTTGCTATCTGGCATATCCAACCTTTCCAGTCTCGACGACTAATTCACTATTAAAAATTGCGCCAACCAAATCTAAATTACTACTGTCACCTGAATTGAATGAAACTCGGTTCCCAAATATGGACCCTGTTGATCTGCTAATCACACGTAGCTGCGGCAGTACAAAGTTGGTTGTAGCAATTACTCTCCTTATCCATCCATCATCACTAAATTTTAACAAATGAATTAGTAACTGAATTATGAATAAATATCAAAAAAAAAATTCTAAAAAATTCAGAAATAAATGACGGGTTGTAAAATTTTTCGGTCGCCCAGATGATCGACTCAATGACTCGTAATTTTAGCAGTGTTGACCAAAGTAAAAACGCAAAACTTGAGAATCAAATTATTTCCTTTTGATGAGGAAATTGATTTTTTGGATTAATTTTATATAAAAATTATGTAGTAAACATTGTAGTAAAAGCAAAAAATAATACTTCTGCTTTCTTCAAATTAAATTGAATTAATTTATTTATTTTATATAAAACTTAAATTTTTCTTCTCCTATTTCCATTCGAAAATTAATATTATATCAATTATATAATTGTGTAAAAGTAATAATATAATACTAAATATTTTTTGCTGCAAATACTATTGATATCACTGATAAATTTTGAATTCTAAAGTGCTGTTATTTCAGGCTATGGTAAATTCGGATTAAATGTATTTCGTTTCGTATATTTTTTGGTATGTATGTATATTCCTGATTGCCGTCATTCGCGGCCAAAGATTGTCGTAGTTAGAAATATGACCCCTTACTATTCAATAAATTATGCATTTGAGCTATTCACACTTGAACACAATTTCCTTGTTCTGTATCTTCGAAGAAATATTTTTGTATTTTCTGGAAAATACACAATGGTATTATTTTGAGTTTCATACCTAAAAGGTCATAAAACTGCCGGCGAGACGAGAAAGCGACCGCTTCCTTCCAATCAAAAACGCTAAAAACAGTAAACGCTAAAAATATGTCTGCACGAGTTGACAGATTTAATACCAGTTTAGGAAAGTTGGATATGACAAATCCTGTGAAGCAACTCCACTCGGATTCACTCCGAGGGAGGAGTTGTATCGGAGTGACAACTCCGGAGTGAGTTACGCATCTCTAATATATATATATATATATATATATATATATATATATATATATATATATTACGTTTTTACTCATTCTTCTTTCTTCTAAATCCATCTTCTTCATTTTTCTACTAATGCTATTGCGTCTTCTTCTAATTTTTTTTAGCTTGATACTATTTTTTTTTATTCATACATACTAACTTATTCAATTACAATTCTATATTATCATAAAAATTCGTTATTACAATTCATTATTTTATTAGGAAGTGCCTGGAATCGAACCAACGATCTCTGGCATGTGATTCGGACATGCTAACCATGAGCTATGTCCGCCACAATACGTTAGGCATTAGCCACTTACATACGTTTTCTATATGGTCCTCTCCTGTCCTGCCTCCAACTTTCCCAATAAAGAGTTGCTGAAATAATCATGAGCATAAAGTGGGCATTTTGCATACATAAATACATGCACTCATATATATAGTCTATATTTATATATACACAGATTTATAAATATTTACTATATTTATAATAGAGGAGACTGACATATTCTGTGCAGAGCTCTGTATTCTCTTTCAGTCGCTGATCCATCGCTTTCAACTCATCAAGAGTCTTTAAAGGCAGGATTAGGTCCACTTGATTATGCAACGACATGTTAATTGTCGTTGCCTGAGTGATCGGGTTCTGAACATCACTAATGTATCGTAGTATGACAGCCATACTATCATTCAGAGCATCTACACTAACTATAATAATAGTATTCAATATAGTTATTGAATTAATTATATAAAATAATTAATAACTAACCCTACAATCTTGATTGTTTAGCAGCATAATCTGCTGTCATCTCTTTTATTTCCTTGAGCGTTGTTTCACTGGAGCTGCTGGTTCCAGCTTCCTGATATCTGCGCTCCACCCTCGGTGACAAATTGTACTCCACTGGGGGAGGGAAACCAAATGCCACCAGAGGTGGCGAATCAGATGCCACCGGTGGTGGCGAATCAAATGCCACCGGTGGTGGCGAATCAAATGCCACCAGTTGAGGCAAATTGTTTTCTGTTACTGGCGACGTGCTATATGAAATAGTCGGAACCTCTGGATTAGCATCCCCGCTGAAGTCAAAACTGCTTTTCACAATACAATTCATACAAGTCATGATTTGGAGCATTTACACAATTCTTGTATTTTACATTTACCTTGTATTTTTGTTCCCAAATTTGTTTCTAAAAATTGGAGATTAACTGTCTCATTTAAATATTCCTTGGTTGCATCTATATTTATTAGGTATTAGTAATCATGTAAAAATTTATGATTCAAAAATTTACTTTTTTATTACCTTCCTCACTTGAGGAATACGAAGTCTCCGAAGTCAGCCTAATAGGCTTACTCTTCTTCCTAAATCCTTGGCCCAATTCTTCGTTAGATGTATATTCCTCGCTATCGGCGTGTTTTCTAGTAGAGTTGTAAGTGTCTAGAACAAACGTTAAGGTGAAGCAGTTCTTAAGGTTTTAACCGAATTAATATTTATTTCTCACCATAGAAAGCCTTGAACACAACATTACGCCGTGTCCACGTTTTTCGATCTACAGATGCCTTGCGTTTCGCCAAAGCTGTCACGTCTTTATATCTTGGTGGCCACCACACTTGATCTATTAGATCGCCGTTGTCTTCATTAACTACAATCCATTTAGAAGGCACCTCACAATTCTAACCATCCATACTTAAAACAGCATATTCCTTACTGATACTATATGCAATACCAAGTAAATATTAAGAAATTGAATCATATCGAATCTGTACAAGATATATCATCACAGAGCATGCAATAAGTGTGGTTAAGTCTAATTTAGGCTAAAATTTAAGTTATGGTAAATACTAATTCTTTGAACATTGTTATAACAATGAAAAATTAATAGTGGAAAACAAATATTAATAAAATACATTATCTTCTATATATATAAAAATAAGTCGGGTTTTCTTTCCTGACAAAATAACTCCAGAACGCACGAACCGATTTGGACAATTTTGCATTCGTTGGAAGGCTTCGGGCTCCGCAAGGTTTATAGCTAAGAAAATTAGTGGTGCATGGCATCGTGCCCTAATGCAAATTGCTGGAACTTCACGCACCGTAATTAAAAATTTGAGTAATAAAAATAATCAATAATTGTTTTAAATAATTGCAAATAGATTATCTTCTATACATATAAAAATAAGTCGGGTTTTCCTTCCTGACAAAATAACTCCAGAACTCACGAACCGATTTCGACAATTTTGCATTTGTTGGAAAGGTCTCGGGCTCCGCAAGGTTAACAGCTAAGAAAATTAGTTGTGCATGGCATCGTGCCTTAATGCAAGCTGCTAGAAATTCACGCACCGTAATTAAAAATTCAAGTAATGACATTAGTGAGAATTATCAGAATTTTGCTTGGTTAAGTCTACTAGCAATTCTTGCCGCAAAGAATAATGATATATACACACTGAATTTCACCATTTAATCAAAAATTGCTGGCGATTTGGTACCAATGATTCCGACTGGTCTTCCGTTTGACTTCAAACGATTGCAATTTCCAGTTCGCCTTGCGTTTGCAATAACAAGTCGCAAGGCCAATCGCTTAGTGTTTGCGGGATAAATTTCAAATAGATTATTTAGAAAATCATTGTTTTTCACATGGGCAGTTATACGTTGCCTGTTCACGAGTTGGAAATCCGCTTTGTTTGTGTTAACGTCAGACCAAAAAACAAAAAAATGTGGTTTGCCAAAGAGCACATCAATGAAACGATTAATTTGCGGATTCACTTTCATTTACTTAGAGAAGTTCAATTAAAAAACACTTCGATTTTTGTAATCGAAATAAATTCATTACTGTTGTATAATAAAATCCAATTTTTTCTTTCCAAATATAAAACAAAAAAATTTCTCATCTTTCTCACGATACCATCTGGTGGCGAAACGGAGTTCGTCGGGTTTGCTAGTTATATATAAAACTCAGAGAACTGATTTCACACACGCGGTTTCGAACGCGATTTTACACGAGGCAACAAAAATTGAAAGCAAGAATTGCACAATCGTGTTGCATTCGACAATTTACTCACTGGGATGACATAATATAACGAATAATGTAATTTATTAATATGTAATGGACTAAAATATAAATATAAAAAAGTAAATATACTCACTAATCCATTATTAACGTGCGGGGTTTCAGAGTTTCACAAGTAATGAACAGGCACAGAATAGAACAATGTTGCCTAAACACAAATCAGTTGCACAAACCTACGCACCCTAAATCTTTCTAATTAACTTCACGTTGTACTGATTAATAATAATATAGTTAATAAGTAAATAAGCGATCATATACTTATATTATATCATAATAAATTATACATATATTTAAATCAATAAATTATAATATATATACCAATGTATTCGACAATTTGAGAGAACAGATAATCATGTATTATTCTAATTTGACAGAGTGAGTCATTCTTCAAGATGAGTAAAACTGCACTATACAGCGCCAAGAAAAATGATCTCGATTCCATAACCGTGAGCTATGAAAATGATTACATGAATTTTATGAAGTTTATCGAACGAAAAAAGGCCGAGGCAGAGTATCCATTTAAATGTCATAAGTGCAATTTTGAGGCGGGTCTTGTCAGCCGTATGAAGTGGCACTTTTATTGCCGGAGAAGGTTTCAAGATTTGGCATCTAAATCCAAACATATTGAGACTGCCCATAATCGGCAGGAAAAAACACATTTTCCCTTTGATGACATAATTTGAATCGAAGACTCAGACGATTCAGAAGGATTTCTTATGGCAAATTACAAGCTCCAAGTAATTGGAGAAATTTTAACTAAAATATCTAAAGAGATTAAGGCGGAGTAGGGGACGGTGGCTGCCGTTCGATCCGCCTTCTGATCGCAATATATATAGATTTATTATTCAATTTATTGAAAAACATTGAGGGTCTACATTTTATAATTAATGTTGATAAGGTAATGTTAAATTTATATAGTATTATATAAATGCATTGGTAAATATACTTAGCAATAAGTTATGATAGTATTATTATTTTAGTCCCAGAACGATGCAACAAGCTGGGGCGATTCAGTTTTTTAGCACGGTCTCTACTCCTAGGCCAAATAACACTCGGTGTCAAAAACATCAAAATAACTTAAAACGGTTAAAAATTGACCACGAAATGATACTCATCGAAGACTTTCTAATTGCAAATTGTGCTAATTTGAGATAAAATCGGAAATGTTTTGTTGTTCCTATTAAAAACAGCGAGTTTTTAAATAAAAAGACTAAAATAGTAGTGATACGAATCAATAACACCGAGCACAGCAAACCATATGAAAGTTAAACTAGTTGTCGTACAGCCATAATATTTTAGTAAGATGTAGACTACCGTTGAAAAAATAATAATAAAAATCGTCGAAAAAACTTTTCCTTCGGAAAGCTAACAAGTATAAGGTAGTACCTATTTTTAATTTTTTCGACTCTTAAATTTAATTTTGCGGGGTTTATGCCAAATTTTGGAATAGTATCGATCTATGCATTATTAAATTTTTACTCACCATTTTAGGTTCTTTGGTGACTATCCTCTT